>NC_029774.3:129391572-129398468 GCF_000817695.3 Arachis duranensis
AAAGCGTAAAAAATTTTAAAAACAATGTCAAGAAGACAAAAAAAGAAGTGAATCAGTCAGATTTTCACATAATTTATTATCTTGGACATCTAAATTATGTAAGTTTTTATTATTCAATATTTTAATTTAATAAAAATAGTAGTGATAATATTAAATTTTAGTAGAAATGTTATAGTAGTACTAATTAGATATATGTATGTATGTATATTATTATTATTATTATTAAGTGTTAGAAATAGTGAATAAAATAGAATTAATTTATAAAATTTGTGAATAATTATTGAGCTAAATATTATTATAAATGTAGTGTTTAGATATTTAATTTAGAATTATTTTTTTAGTTATTATTATGTGTTGGAATGAAATTTTAATTAATATGTTTTTTAATTATTATGTGTTGGAATGAAATTTTACTTAATATGTTTTTTAATATTTTTTTAATTGTATTCTTCCTCCACTATGGAAAATGCAATTGCTGCACCAGCAACTGTATTAGCTAAGGAGAAAGAAAAAGGTTCTAATGTAAATGAAATTAAAGATGGTCCGTCTGCACAAAATGAAGAAGTAGAGGGTGATTCTATTCTAACAATTGATGTTGTCACTTCTATAATCCCAATAATGGCTAATGCTCTTTCAGAGATTGTGCTATTATAGACACCTTTTTCACAATTAGATAATAATGAAAATCAAGAATAAGTAAAAATCCAATATATCGTATTTTTTGTGTTCTTAATGTTTATTTTAAATATTTGTTTAATTTAATTTTTACTTTGATTGACGGGGACTTGTATTCTACTTATGCAATTGTAGGTAATTCCTGCAACGAGGCCCAACAAATTACAACCTAAGAGGAAAGCATCTCTAACCCCAGGATCATCAAGTATTGACCCATTGCAAAGAGCAAGTGCTGGAACATCTTTAAGAATGGCTGAATTCATGAAATTTGTCCCAACATCAGTAGTGAAGTCAGCATTCGAACCTCCTAGAAAGAAATGAATGATATTTAGTTGTGATGGACTATTATAGTTAGGTTAATTATTTTCTTAACTATGTTTATCTTGTGTCATTGGAACATGGTTATGTGTGTCCAAATACTTGGCTATTTTGTTAAAGAATTTCTATATGTATTTTGTTCATGACTTTCTGGATATTTGTTCAGTTATTTGCAAGCAATGCTTTTGAATATTCACTAAATGTAGACACTTTATTTCGGGTTTATGAATGGTACCAATATGTTTAATACTTAACTTTACTTCCTTACTATTGCAACATTACATATTTACCATAGAAGCTAACACCATGCTTCTTTTTCATGAAAATTTGAATACAATACTTTTATTCACTCTTAGAATACACACCTTTAGGTTCACATTTTAAATCAAAATTTAGTCTTACTTACACCATACATAACCGTCAGAAACACAACTAAACAAATAACCAAACTTAAAATACTAATCCATATTTTCAAACACCTAATTTGAACTTTCATTGAAGTAATTCTTCATGTTAAATTCATCTTCCAACTATCATCACTGCTTGTAGGTTGTGTTTTGCCCACTAAGTTCTGTTCTTCTTCACTGTCTATTCACATAAAGAAACCACACCACATTCTCCGAGAACTCTGCCAATTTCGCATCAACTAACAAAAAGAAAAAAATTTTTAAGATTACTCATCAAACACAAATACCAGTAGCAACACATTGAAGAAGAAGAAAACGACATTGAGAACTTGTATTATAATTTGGACACACATAAAATGGTCTTTTAGGATTGGCATTTGTCTCAAACCATCAAAGCACTGGATGCATTCCACAACCACACCAATCAGGAATCTTTCCCAACCTCCCACCAGTAGGATTCCTCACGGAAGTCCCATGAGAACATGCTCGTGCAGAACTCCCTGCAACTTGGCTTCTTGAACTCATCATTTCACCAGCACAGTCTTAAACGTATTCGGAAGGAGGGCTGCAAATTAGGGTTTTATCATATATGGAGGGGTTAAATTGAGTTCATTCAAATTTTGCCACATCATTCACTCATCACACGTCCACTCTGGCAAGTTGGGTGACACATGGATACACACTCTGGCGACTTAACGTGCCACATAAGATTTTCGTTAACGGAACTAGCGACAGGGGGCAAATGCGGGGCACGATTCAACATTTTAGGGTGTTAATTGGGTAACTATAAATGTGGGGGTCAAAATTGAGGCCAGTCAAAAATTTAAAAGGTTAAAATGGATTTCAACTCCGAAAAATGTTATTAATCAAATTCGTCCTTTAAAGATTTTTAATTAGTCATGTTAGTCCCTTCATTACTTTTTTTTTTGTTGATTGTCAAAATTTGTTAATGTGGCACGTTAAGTGATATTACAACTCACACCTAATAGTCTTAATTGACTATTAACATAATAAATTTATAAAATTAGATCAAATTAAAGCCTAATTGATGGAAGAACTTGATGCATTAGAATCTCTTAATTTAGGATTAATTTGATTTAATTTCATAAATTAGTCAAGTTAATAGTCAATTAATACTATTAAGTGTATGTTGTGATATTACTTAACATACCACATCAAAAAATTCTGATACTGTTAGTAATGAAATTGAGAAAATGACTAATATGACTAATTTAAATTTTTTAAAAAATAAATTTAATTAAAAAATCTTTTAGAGATTAATTTAAATAATGAATGATTTTTTAAAGACTAATTTGATTATTAACTTAAAGTAAATATGTTGTTGATTTTTTGTGAAAAAAAAATAAAATACAAATTTTTTAAAAAATTTAAATCTTTTAAATTTTGAATTTTTATTTAAAAAATAAAGTGTAATTTTTTATTTTTAAATAATTTTTTTATATTTTATCTATAAAATAAATAATAAAAAATTACATTTTACTGTTTAAGATAAAATTTAAAATGGAGAGACTTAAATCTCTTTTTGGTACCATTGTATTACCACTGTTTCTGTTCTTACTTTAGAAAAATCGAGTCATAGTGATGATTTGTGAAAAGATATTTTTCATGGCAGATTATATTAGATTAGATTATATTACTAAATTTAAGTGGGGAACATTTTTTCAAAGGAAGAACCCAAACCAATCAGTGGAAAGTAGAACGAGTAACGACGCATGGATACCAACAAACAAGAGGCAGCACTTCACTTCTTCTGCAGTCCAATCTGTGAGAGAGTGAGAGAGAGGAGTGTGTGGTGCTGGCAACTGGCAACAAATCAACAATAATTGCTGTGTCTTTGCTTTCCAAATTCCAATCTTCCTTTACTAAACATGATTCTATTTCAACATTCTTCTGGTCAATACCTGTAATACTGAATTATTATAATCAGTAGTAATAATCATAAATCAAAGATAGATAGAGAGAGGAGAGAGGGAAAAGAAAAGAAAAGAAAAAGAAAAAGGAAATGCGAAAAACGTTATAAAAAGTAACCAAAAAAGAAAGGAAGAAAAAAAAGCAAAGGGGACAGAAGGTTCGGTTCAACATTTGCTGTCATACCTTATTGCCAGCTACCTCTCTCTCACACTTCTTCTCCTTCAACGCTCTTCATTACATAGTTAGTACCTTTCTAAACCTTTCTTCTTCTTTTGTTATTTTTTTTTCAAAATTTACTGTATCCCCACTACACACTGATCTTCTTTCACCTGATTCTGATTCCGTTTTCTTCTTTGCTGTTACTGCCGTTTCGTTTGTTATTTGGATCGCGCTTTTGTTAATGTTCTGCTGCGTTTTGGGCGTATACGCATTTCTATTTGTCCATTTGTGTGAATGATTCTGTGGCCACAGTCACTACCTGTTCACGATTATGACAGTGTTTCTCTCAATCCTGTGTTTATGTTATTTTTTCTTCATTTGTTTTGAAATCTAACTCGCTTTAATTCCAAATTTTGTATTATTGTATAACTGTGCAGGTCCTTTCCTTATTCTCTCAATTGGCATATTTGGTGTGAGACGAAAGCAAGCATCCTTTGCTGGTTTAAGCAATTCTTTCTTCTTTTTTTTTTCTTTTTCTTTTTCATTCTTTCAATTGGCGGCTGAAATAGGAAATTTACTGAATTGGCTGTGTAATCGGCATTTGTATCCAAGTAACCAACTAACCATAACAAAATAAAGCTAAAATTGTGATCTTCTCCTTTTATAGATGGTGAGAATTGAGAATTAACAATTACTATTATTATTGGTTGTCACCATTTGAATGATTTCTTTAACTATCCCCTTTTCCTTATCCATTATTTAGATTAACGAGTGTGAGAAACGACAAAATATACCTGCTTTTTAGTTCTGCATAGTTTGCTCAAATTGGCAAATGTGGATTATTATTATTATTTAAATAAAAATCAGTTAGCTATGTGATCCTTCATTGATGCAACAAGCAATTTTTCTTAGATGCAGGAGTGATCATTAATTACTTTGATCACAATATATTTTTGTTCATCACTGCATCAGCTTGTTCAGTATTGTTTTATTGTTTATTTTCGCATGCTGTTTGTTGTCATCATTAATGATTTTGATGATTCTGCACTGCAGAGATGGACAATTTTCATTTGCTAATTGATTATCCTGGACTTTGTTGATGCCAAGTAGAGATGAGCTTCTTATTTTTGGTTCTGTTATTGGGTTGCTTATGTTCATTTGTGCTACCTGATGCTCAAGGTACAATACCATTTTTTCAAATGTTGCAGTTGAAATATTAGGGGTTTGAAGTTTGAAACATATATGCCTTTTTGATCTTGTGAAAAATTGCA
This sequence comes from Arachis duranensis, assembly GCF_000817695.3. Classification (NCBI taxonomy): domain Eukaryota; kingdom Viridiplantae; phylum Streptophyta; class Magnoliopsida; order Fabales; family Fabaceae; genus Arachis; species Arachis duranensis. Next base: position 129,396,335 of record NC_029774.3, read on the forward strand.
GTGTTTATCCTACTAACATTCTTGTTTATATCCAGGAGACGCTCTATATGCGTTGAAGCTATCACTGAATGCTTCATCTAACCAGCTTACTGATTGGAATGTAAATCAAGTGAACCCTTGTACTTGGTCGCGTGTTAACTGTGACCAGAGCAACAATGTCATTCAAGTGTAAGACATTATTTATTATTTGATTTGCAAAAGATGCTGAAGCCATACTTTCACTGTCCACAACAAAAAATTATATATTAGCATTATATTTTTCGATCCCATAACTGTATGTTGAATTGGTGCATGCATAATTTGATTCATGCAGTTCTCTAGCATTAATGGGACTCACAGGAACCTTGACCCCAAGAATAGGAGTTCTAAAAAATCTTACTGCTCTGTAAGTATTCATAGTATGACACATTCATTCAATCTTGGTCAAGCTAGATTTTCATATGATTGGGTAGTTAGGTGATAAAAGTGGTTTGTTAGTCAAGCTGGATTTTTTAGTCTAATCATTGATGTGTATATGCTTTATCATGCAGTTCTTTGCAAGGGAATGCCATCACAGGAAACATACCAAAAGAATTAGGAAATCTGACAAACTTGGGCAGGTTGGATTTGGAAAATAACAGATTAACTGGCCAAATACCATCTTCCCTTGGCAATCTAATTAAGCTCCAATTCTTGTAAGTATGACAATCTCTAATTACTAGGTTTTACTTTACATAGATATAACGAGTCTTAGCATATTACTATGCCATGCTGAATCATTTTTTTCCCGCCTGGAAACCAGGACACTAAGTCAAAACAATCTCAATGGCACTATACCAGAGTCACTTGGCAATCTCCCAAGCTTGATCAATGTGTATGTGAAATAATTCTTTATACAATTTTGAGGTTACTGCTAAGTATATATTGTTATTTTATTAGCTGACTGGTTGTTCAAACTTCTGTTTGGCAGCATGTTAGATTCAAATGATCTTAGTGGTGAAATCCCGGAGCAGTTGTTCAAAGTAACTAAGTACAAGTAAGTTCCAGAAAATCAAGTTTAATTCTTGTAGCTTCACTACTTTACATAATCTTGTTGCTTTCTACTTAATGGTAATATTATATATAATTGGCCCTTTTTCACACCAATGAAACAAAGTTATCTTTCACAAACTCCTTTACATGATTAATATTTTTGCACCATTCTAGCTGTATAAAATCTATCACTCCACTATGAAATGTAGAAGGGAACCGGACATCTTCGAGTGGTCAAGCAAACAAGCTTAAGCTTTCATTACAAGCCTTGAACTAGAGTTAAAAGCTTTCAATGTGTAGGCCTTTGGAGCCTTAAACAGTGACAATTGTTTTCCTCCTACTTTTTCTGCTAGCTTATATTAATTAGTGATAGGTAAAAATAGTTTTAAGTATACACCAATTTGAAAATGTTTTCATCCCTTCTTTGTGGGTCTGTTCCCATATACCATGTTTGGAATTACTGGATATAATATTTGAATTTAGGATGCGTTAGACATTTAGATGTTTATCCATGTTAACATGTACCATTCCTTTTGTTTTTTTAAGAATTTTAGTACATTGCTCTATTTACACGGTTTTCCTTGCTGCAGTTTCTCTGGAAATAAATTGAATTGTGGCGTGAATTATCCTCATCCTTGTGCATCTAGTAATACAGACCAAGGTTATTTTATTGGAAAATTCTTGTGGTTCTGTTTAATTTTGTGTTGTTACCAATTCCCCTTTCTTTTCTCTCTCTTAGCTACAAGCTGATACTAATTTTCCTACATGGCAGGTTCACCACATAAAGTGAAAGTTGGACTCATTGTTGGAATTATTATGGGGTTAATTGTTATTCTTTTCCTTGTTGGCCTTCTATACTTTTGGTGCAAAAATAAACACAAGGGTTACAAGCGTGAAATTTTTGTTGATGTTGCAGGTATGTGTTTCTTGTTTATCTGCAATATTCTTGTGAGTTAAGTCTGAAACGTTACTTGGATGTTTTAATATGTTCCATTGTTTATTGTTCCAGCATTATGAGCTTTAAAGTATTGGTTTGGAGAATTTACCTCTGCTCCGAAGTTCAAAATGATAAATTTATGGCTGGACCCTATCTGATTTTACTTATTTTTTTTTATCTTTGTTA
>NC_029774.3:129398483-129405059 GCF_000817695.3 Arachis duranensis
GAGATTGATATGATCCTTCCCAGTTTTTAAAAATTTACTCAGCTTGTGTCTGTTATATTATTGCTATTGCTATTGTTATCATGGTTAATAATAATTTTCATTCTTATTATTTTATTATTAGGTGAAGTTGATCGACGAATTCCATTTGGTCAACTAAAGAGATTTGCATGGAGAGAACTACAGATAGCAACAGACAACTTCAGTGAGAAAAATGTTTTAGGACAAGGAGGATTTGGAAAGGTTTACAAAGGTGTTCTTGCTGATAACACAAAAGTTGCTGTGAAAAGGTTAACTGATTATGAAAGCCCTGGGGGAGATGCAGCTTTCCAGCGTGAAGTTGAAATGATAAGTGTAGCTGTTCATCGGAACCTGTTACGATTGATTGGGTTTTGCACAACTCCAACTGAACGCCTGTTAGTTTATCCCTTCATGCAAAATTTGAGTGTCGCCTATCGTCTACGAGGTACATAATTACAAAGGCCTATTAGGTTTACTATTTTGCTTATCCAATTTTATTTTCTTTTAAAGAGTATGTTGTTATTTTTTATGTTGTAACCAGGGCTGGAGGGCCATTCAGATTGTTTGTTGTCATCATCTTAAGCCTTTGTTTTTGTTATTCTATTATAATTTTTATTTTAGAAAAATATTTTTTTTCAAATGATTTTATGATTTTATACTCCTGCAGAATATACTTAGGTGAAGAAATTAGTCCAACATTTAATTTGTCATTTTTAGATGACATCATAAATTCATTTGGTACAAATTGATAAACTATAAATGATATATACAAATGTACATCTTGAATGTTAATTATTAGCAAATTAAAAGTTTGAAATGACAGATGAGAAAATACGAATCATGGTTTAAGCATCCACATTTCATTTAGTTTGTTTGTAAAATTTGGCATCCTGACCACAAATATTGTTACATGAATGGCAATGCAGAACTTAAGCCTGGGGAACCTGTTTTAGACTGGCCTACAAGAAAAAGAGTGGCTCTGGGAACAGCTCGTGGCCTTGAATATCTTCATGAGCATTGCAATCCCAAAATTATTCATCGAGATGTGAAGGCAGCTAATGTATTACTTGATGAAGATTTTGAGGCAGTTGTTGGCGACTTTGGTTTGGCAAAGTTAGTTGATGTCCGCAAGACTAATGTGACAACTCAAGTTCGTGGGACAATGGGACATATAGCTCCTGAATACTTGTCCACTGGAAAGTCGTCAGAGAGGACTGATGTTTTTGGCTATGGGATTATGCTTTTGGAGCTGGTTACAGGTCAAAGAGCAATTGACTTCTCACGATTGGAAGAGGAAGACGATGTGCTGTTGCTTGACCATGTAAGACTTTTAGTATAATGGCATCGTTGATTGTTTGTGTCCATCGTTCTTATGAATATCTTTGTTCTTTTTTGGCTCAACAGGTTAAGAAATTAGAACGGGAGAAGAGACTAGATGCTATTGTTGACCGCAACCTAAATAAAAATTACAATATACAAGAGGTAGAAATGATGATACAAGTTGCATTGCTCTGCACACAAGCAACACCAGAGGATCGGCCATTGATGTCCGAGGTTGTAAGAATGCTAGAAGGAGAAGGTTTGGCTGAAAGGTGGGAGGAATGGCAGCATGTGGAAGTCAATCGGAGGCAAGAATATGAGAGATTACAAAGAAGATTCGACTGGGGTGAAGATTCAGTCTACAATCAAGATGCCATTGAGTTGTCTGGTGGGAGATAAAATCCATAAACTGAACCAGTTATGTTGTATCAATATATACCTTTTTTGGTAGGTTAGCTCAAAAAGATGTGTTGTTATTGCTCTAAAGCTGTTAAGAAGTTAAAAGGAAGTAACTATTTATGCATTTTCCTATGATGCTTGTGGACTGAGGTTTCATAAAAAAGAAATCCATTTAGAAAACTTGATAGTTTTAAGGTTGGTGATTTTCTGTGAATCCCAAAATCTTCCTAGTGCAGTAGCGGCTTTTGCTTGTAGATTGACTCAGAATTCAGAACCTCCGTCAAGAGCTGATGCTTCAGTAGCCTCCAACCTTAAGGCTCCATATTAGCTGCGAAGTGGTGTAAATTTTTTAGCTTAGTTTTTTTTGGAACAATAACATTGTTTGGCTGTATTTCTTAAAGGCCAAATTTCTGCATGAATTGGTTCCATTTGCAATTTATTAATGGATCTATTTTACTTTATTGTAAGTGATTGTTTGAAAGGTATATACTGCAGCAATGCCATTACTCATTCAATGTCTGTCATCTTTTTGTTATTCATTTTATCCGTAATACTAATGCATCATGCAGTGAAGTTGAGAAAATGATTCTCTGAACCTTAATTATTCTTGGGGAATGGGGAGAATTGCACAGTACCCGTCAAGTTTGGAGTTGGTTCAATTTATCCCCAAAAGTACAAAATGTGCATGCAACATACCGCCCCTAAAATCACAGGAAAATACTCGCAACATATGATAATTCTGCAGCAGCTGATAAAAACATTGTTTGAGCTAACAAGGGCAGATATCTAGCTTCTTCCGTCTTTTCAGAGTTAGGAATAAAACACAAAATGAGTAAATGACCATACACACAAGAATTATGTGCGAAACGATTAAGCAATAGTTATATCATATCATTTCTAAGCTTTTCTTTTAAATCAAACAATAGCAACAGTAAAGTGAAAACTCAGCAGTCACAGACACTAGCATCGCCAAAATCACTTCAATTGCACATAGTCCCCACAAGACAAATAAAAAATCTTGAACACTTGGAGCATCCTACAACAACAAACCTACTCAAATTTCCTCCTCCTTCCCATTTTCCGAATTGAAATCAACGATTCCAACCCTAACATTTTCCGGCAAAATCGACCAATTTGGAGACTGCACCGCCCTCAACCACTTGAAATCGTCCACATTCCCCCAATTCCCGGTTTCTGCATCAAGACCAGCACCACGAAGATCCTCTTCGATCCCTTCGTAGCGCAAGCAGTACGGCGCAAACCTCACCCCATTGCTGTCCTCGATTATGGGCCTGCTCCTAACTCTCAGGTAAAAATCGCTCCTCGTTGCAGCGTGGATCCGAATCTGATGTGACGCCATGGCAAAACGGGCTCAACGTAAACCCTAGAATCCTTCAACCTGTGAACGAAGAGCATCCTCACACAACCAATTATCCTAACCTCGCAGGAATTGAGATCAGACACCGTGAATTCTCCAACCTCCGATCCCCTAAAATCACCCACCAAAAGCTCGCCGGATTTGTTCCTGAACCCCGGGGAGTCGCGATTGAGAGGTAGGGGCTGCTTGGGTTCTTGTGGAGTAACAGTATTGTTGTTGTTGTTGTTGTTGTTGTTGTTGGTAGTGTCTTTGTTGGTGGCAGCCTTGTTCTTGAAGGAGAACTTCTTCTTAGGGAGAAGCTGGGAGATGAGGGTTTCTAGGGTGTGTTTCAAATCGGCGATGGTTTTGAGGGAGGATCGAACGTCGTAGGAGGGAAGGAAGTAGGAGTTTTCTGCAACAAGCTTCTCCAAATGGGAGATTGATGCTGAGATTTGCTCGAAATGGGGTTTGAGCTGCGATGGGTCGGAAGAGGAGAGGGAATGGGAGTGAGTGAGTTGGGATTCGATGGAGGATTTGAGGTTGGAGAATCGGGTGAGGAAGGATGACGTGGACTCGAAGGCAGGGGATGAAGATGATTCCGATTCGTTGTTATTGTCTGAACGGGATTGGTGGCGTTTGTTGAGCCGTTCCACCATTGACGAGTACTTCTTCTGCATCGCTGCCTCTGCTTCTTCTTTGCTTTCTTCCATCCTTTACGGTTTACCCCTCTGCACTCCCCGTTACTGAAATGGCATCACATCAATTAAATAGGGAATGGATCCTCTCAATATTTATTTTATTTTGTTTTTTGGGTGACTTCGAGATTTATTTTTGATACTACTATCAAAAGAATTTAACACATTCTCATTAGGAAACAATTATTATGTATCTCCCAACCTGACAAGAATTAATTTGTCCTGGATCAGATTTTCATTTAAAAATTTGTTATTGGTCAATAAATTATTATATGTACAAAACAAAATTCAGCTTCCTAATACTTGCTTAATCGAATTATACTTGCTTAATCGAATTAATAAGCTAGACCAACCCATATTGATTCAAATACACACTTGCTTAATCGAATTAATAAGCTAGACCAACCCATATTGATTCAAATACACGTTTAATCATTAATAAACAAATATTAATAGTTTTCGTTATATTAAAATTTTCCAAATACACGTTTAATTAGATAATAATATAAAACTCACACACAACTTTTAATGCTGGGCAATTAAACTCGTGTATATTGAATTGATTGATAATTCAATATGAAGACTAATGTTGTGAAATGTGAATCATGATTTTTCATCATCATGTCTTCTTTTACTTCCAAAAATAAATACAAGGCAGGATACCAACAATATGATATTACAAAAACATTCGCTCCAAACCAAGGAGCATATATTATGATGATGATGCGGCCTTTTCAGCTGCAGCAGCTTCTTCAGCTGCTTCTTGCTCCCGAAGCTTTATTAAAGATGGCGGCGGTTTTACAACAATGCTTTTCTTCCATTGTCTATCGAACTTTCTGGACAACCTCTTATTGATACCCTCCTCAATCTCCCTTTCCCTCTTCACAGTAAGCATGCGAGCAATCTGCATTCATATTAAATCATCACAACATCATGCATCCAAAAATAACATACAAGGATAGGAACATGCAACCATAGCATTCATGCAAATATTAAGGGTGCATTTACGAGTAAGGGTCTTAAAGGGGAAGGGAATTGTTTGACAAATAAATATGGAGACAATTTTACTTTTCAAGCCCTTCTGCATATCATGCTCTGCTCTCCACATGGAACCGGGGCATCCTAAATCCATGCGAGTTGTGACTGTCTCTTCAACAAAACCTAATGACCTCCTTTTAACAGAATGACAGATTGAGTTCCAGTTTGGCCACACAATCTCAGTTGGATAACTGAAGATCAATACTTTAAAATAAGGAAGTAGAAAGTAGTTTGACAATTGAATTCTATTTTGGATTTTAAACTTGAAAGTATACTTGTCACCTGAAAATAGATAAGTAGAAAAGAGAAAGCAAGAGAAACAACAAACTGTAGACAGAAAACAGACACACCCCGTCACCAATCACCATGCTACCTCAACCGCAAATCACATAGAGCAGAAGCTGCTAAAGACATTGGCACTAGTTTCGGAAACGATAAACTGCTGTGCATCAAGCTTTACCAAGAAAATTTGCATACGACACAGAAGGATCACATTGAACTTATACACATAAGTAATTAGTAGTACCTATATATTTCTCAGGAATTTCAGTTCACAGCCTAGAGATTTAAACCTAGAATAATATTCTGATGGTCATGGTGTGCTGGTCAGGTCTCTATGCCAGCTATGTAAATGAAATGAAGTTGAAGTATCATCCAATTTAAGAGATATAGTCCTCTTTGCTCAAGCACCAAAAGTTTACTAGGGGAACCCCTATCGGCGAGACCCTTGCCCAGTCTAATTATTCGCAGTCCTGGTGCCGGCTGCCGAGAGCAGCCCGAGGCATTGAGGGTCAATTGATCTAGCAGCATAGGAGGGCTGTTCCTGAATTACCAAAAACTGGCCACAGGTCACACACCCTTGATTGGGTTAACTGCTCGTCATACTATGTACCTAACTGAGCTCTCTCGTCAAAGGCCTAAAGTAAAGAAAGTATGCAATTAAAGATTCTGTGTGAATCTGTAAGCAAAGGTTTCTTATAATTTATGTAAACGAAATGCTTGGTATGGTCCCAGCACAGTAGCAATTCTAAACTACATTGTCAACTGAAGCCAAATTGAAGAATTCTCAAGATATCTAACCCTAATTTCTACAACTGAATGAAAGAGTGAGGAATAAAGAGTACCCTTTTGCGCATGCGACGGAACTCGCTGGACTTGAACTCGTTGCGGGCAGATTGCTGAAGGCGAAGCATGAGAAGCTCGCCTTTAAGTTCGACGACCTCTTCGTTGATTTGGTCGGTGGTTTTCTGGCGAATCTCCTTCATCTCCTCCTCTCTCTTGGCCATCATGACCACCGACGCAGCTGCAGTGCGCGTCCCGGAGCAAGAGAGTGGAACCGAGCAGGTGCTGCGGGGACGGAGCTGGATGCCATTGAAGGATGATTTTGCGAATAATGGCTTCGGAAGAAAGGGAAGGGTTGAAGAAGAAGCGGAAGCAGTAGATAGGTTGAGGCTCAGCATTTTGTGTTATCTTCTGAAACAGATTACAGATAAGACTCTCCCCATCCTTTTCTTTTTATTTTCCTGGCCTACCGGCTAACAAACCCAGGCCCTCATTCTTTAGGACAAAAAAATTACTATTAATTCATACACTAAATATTTTAAATTAATAAAATATATTAATTATTACAAAATACTAATATCAAATTAATATTTACTATACAATGTATATGTATAATGAAATTGTTAAAAAATTATTCATGTACCGGCAACATTTTTGTAATAAAAAAACATTTTTACATAAACTTGC
>NC_029774.3:129405129-129435262 GCF_000817695.3 Arachis duranensis
AATATGAATTAAAAATATATATTAGATTTTTATACTAAAAAAATTAGATTAATAATTAAAAATAATAAATTTTATTGATCATCTAGCATTTCTCTTATTAATGGTAAAAAATAATAAATTTTATTGATAGTTAAAATTTACTATCATTTAGCATTTCTCTTACTAATTAGGAAGAAATGAATAATAGATAAAAGTATATATGAAAATTTTCACACAAAAAATATAATTATGTTTGAATCATTTAATGCATCATGTATTCATGTGTATACGTAAATTCTATCTTTCAATAATCACATTCATCACTTTCATAATAAAAATGTGTCTTCGTTAATAAAACTGCACATATGTAATGATTTTGTCCAGCATAATACTATTTTCATTAGTAATATCGCTTTTTGGTGACAAATTAGATATTATTTTTAAAATTTAATTATTTTATAATTCAATTATTTCTTTTTAAGCTTGTTTAAAATTGACACAAATTAGGAAATAAATTTTCATTCATTCAATGAAAATTACACAATAAACATAGCCTAACAGATGAATTACACTCTAAATTTTAATTTTGAACAATTAACATAAACAATAACAAGATACAAGTTTTCAATCCTAGACAAATAACCATCATTATTTTCTTAATATACTTCAATTCTTTCTTAATCTGATTAGTTGTGGTATACTATTTCTTCAAAAAAAAAATTTTTGGTGCATCAATAGTGAACTCTCCTTTTCTTTTGGATATGATTCTTTTCATAACTTTCTTCACTTTTTTTTTTAACTCTCATATTTCTTCTACCTTCTTTAATTTTATCGATCCATATGAAATACTCACGTCCCTATTTAACTATGGCAGTTTCAAGAAGTAGCAAAGGAAAAACACAAATCATAGAATGAAAAAAAAAGTATAAAAAAAACGTAATGCAACAAAATAACTTCCATAAAGAACATAAAAAAAAAAATCCCAGAATTTAAATCAGTTCCAAACTCCAGCATTACTGCGTTAAGCTCATACAAATACTTGCCATTGTTGCAGTGAAACTTCTTCTTGTTGTTGTTCCTTAGTAATAAAGATAAGTTGTCAAAAGCGGCTAGCACAACTAAAGGAGATAGAGTTTTTCTTTTATTGCAATGTAGCTATCTTCCTTTTCTGTTAGAGTTCCATAAATTTTTTTAATTTATATTGTTGTAAGGAGAAATAATAGAAGTAAATTCTTTTATTTAAAAATTAAATTTTAAAATTAAATATCTAATGTATCATCAAAAAACTACGTCACTAACAAAAATAGTTAAGGTGAAAAAAATTGTTATAAATGTTCAATTTTACTACCCGAGATACACTCTTAATGTCAAAATGGTAAAAACATAAAATTAATGTGTACAAATAATTCATTAAATGATTTAAACATAATTAGATCCTTCATATAAACATTTATATATATTTTTATCTATTCTTCTTATTAATTATATTATTTTTTAGATTAATTTTAATATACTATTAATATAAAATTATTTTATATATATATTTAATTACATAATATCATATTAATAAAATAAATATTTTTTATATTTATTACGTAAATAATTATTTAAACAACAACTATAAATATACGATTATATTACACTAGTTAGTGTATCAAAATTACTTTTTGTTTTTTCTCGTGCGGTGGTGGCGCATTCGTTTAATTTGATAAAGAAAATAAAGAGATAAATAAAACAGCGGAAAATGAGAGTTCGAAATAAAAACCGTTCTTTCTTTTCTTTGTGTCAACATTCCATCAAAACTTCCGTCAGTATTGTCATCCACGGTTCTCTCTGTTGAACAACAAAAACCCTTTGCTTCTGCCAACAGAAACTATTAAGACTTCGCTCGCCAATACCACCAAACCCTAACGATTTCCAAAGCGGTCATTGTGACCTTTCATCTTGTGACTCGCTGAATTGAATCGGATTCGAATCTGACTCATCGGAAATCTATCCACTCACTCATGGGTGCTGCGGGCTCTAAGCTCGAGAAGGCTCTCGGCGACCAATTCCCCGAAGGAGAACGTTACTTCGGCCTAGAGAATTTCGGCAATACTTGTTACTGCAACAGTGTTTTGCAGGTTTCTCAACTGATTCATGGATTTCGTTCTTTAATTCTATGTTCTGCTTTCAATCCTTAGCATCGATGATTCTTTTTTTTCCCTTTCCTTTTGGTCTATTCATTCTATGGGAAGTTTGCTGAAGATGTGTGTTTTTTGGTTCTGCTGTTGACTTGCTTCTTGAACTTCGACGTGTTTGATTTGTGAATCGATATTAGGATTGGGGATGTGCGATTTTTACTTCCGACCCGCGACTCTTAATCATCTTTCATAAGTTTTTTGTTGAAATTGATTGATAGTCTATTGAAATTTTAAGGCTAAACTATTATTCAATGTTTTCTTTGTATGGTCCACACTACATTTTGTACAAGCATTTACCTTTTCTAAAATATGAACGTCTTTAGTGATGGTATATGAAGATGTGTATGATTATTCTTGTTTTGTAAATATCTTCATGGTTCTTGACTAGTAGTAACTTATCATTTCATTTTGCTACTTACTGCAGGCACTATACTTTTGTGTTCCATTTCGTGAACAATTACTAGAGTATTATGGAAATAACAAAAGCATTGGGGAGTTGGAAGAAAATCTTTTAACTTGCTTAGCTGACTTATTTTCACAGGTAATTAGCCTGGAGTTTGGTCGATTCTGGGATTCACATGCATCATGCCCCAGCTTGTAATTTAATAACAATATTACTAGACTTTTTTATTTATTTATATGCTGATTCATTTATTTATTTATTTTGGTAGAAGAAAACTCATCAGAGATAAGAGATAAACAAGTACAAGCATAGAAGATAAAATATCGTATAACTAGTAAATAAAAACAGGAAATAGAAGAGCCTCCATCCAAGACAAATTGCATGCTTCTTTATATCTTTCTTGGTTGCAATTTGTAAATGTTAAAAACATATATTTATTTCTCTTGGTGTAGATAAGTTCGCAGAAGAAGAAAACTGGTGTCATTGCTCCTAAACGATTTGTGCAGAGGTTGAAAAAACAGAATGAAATCTTCCGCAGCTATATGCACCAGGTATGTTCAAACTGTCAAGATTCAAGAATCAACTTCCTTCAATGAAATTCCATTAGAAACATAATTTTTTGTTGTGGATTTCCTTATTTTTTCCCCTTCTGGGTAGGACGCCCACGAATTCCTGAATTATTTGCTGAATGAACTTGTTGACATTTTGGAGAAAGAAGCCCATACTGTACAAAATGATCAAGAGACGTCCCCACCTTCTGAGAAGGCTGCGAACGGGCTCACAAATGGTACAATTAATGGTGCAAAGAAAGATCCTTTGGTTACTTGGGTGCACAAAAATTTCCAGGTGACCTTGTTCTGCCAATTTAACATTTGCCACCTTAAATTTTGATTGTTAATCCTTCTTTTGTGGGTAGGGGAAGGGGGTTACTCTTGTAATGAACATAAAATATCTCATATACTTCTTTCTGTATGGATTTTCATTATTGTAACTTGCTCTGATTAGGGAATACTCACAAATGAAACAAGGTGCTTGCAATGTGAAACAGTGACAGCCAGAGATGAAACATTTCTTGACTTGAGCCTTGATATTGAGCAAAATAGTTCAATTACAAGCTGTTTGAAAAATTTCAGTTCCACTGAGACGTTGAATGCTGAAGACAAATTTTTTTGTGACAAATGCTGCAGGTATATTTATTTACCTTACAGTTTCACTAGCAGGCACAAATTTATATATTGCCTCAATCGTTTTGAATCATATGCTTTATCTCAACAATTTCATTGGTTTTTATACCTCAAGTTTTCTTATGATACCAGTTTGCAAGAGGCTCAGAAAAGGATGAAGATAAAGAAACCACCTCACATCTTGGTCATCCATTTGAAGCGGTTTAAGTACATGGAACAGCTGGGCCGCTACAAGAAGCTATCTTACAGAGTTGTCTTCCCCCTCGAGCTGAAATTGAGTAACACCGTTGATGAAGCAGACATTGAGTATTCTCTATTTGCGGTGGTTGTACATGTGGGAAGTGGCCCCAACCATGGGCATTATGTTAGCCTTGTGAAAAGCCATAATCACTGGTTATTTTTCGATGACGAAAATGTTGAGATGATTGACGAATCTGCTGTGCAAACTTTCTTTGGATCAGCACAGGAATATTCCAGTAATACAGACCACGGGTACATTTTGTTCTATGAAAGCCTTGGCCTGGGTAACCGGAGTTAGACGGAGGAGTTCTATGAATTTTAGGTACTAAATCATTTGGAACCCATCTGGTTTATATATTTATTTTCTTTACTACCGTCTTCATTTTTCAACCCTTTGAAGGAGATTTTACGTCCTTCAGACAGAGGATATACGGTTGTGAAAATGTAAACTTAGGTGGATGGCATGTACAGTGGACGACGATAACATTATCTTTTTTTTTTGCATTTTCTTTTTCACAATAATAGCAGTAAAAATATATGGGTGGAAATTTCACCGATATTGCGTATTCATCGCTGCAAATGTCCACCAACATTAGCAACTAACTTATGTTTGAATAATTTGCACTCAGACTACAGTTATACAGTGTATATATTACTATTAGTTTTGTTATAGGTGGGCATTCTTTGGACTAATAAGAGTATTGTCTTCGGACGCATAAACTAACTACTTGAGTATCCATTCCAATGATGTTTCAAATGGCGCTGGGATTAAATGATTTTATTGTGAAATGTTGGGCGGAATAAAGAAGTATCATTCTGCGTTACCATAACTCATGTATGACCAAGGTATTAGATTAAAGTCGAGTATTTTTAGTAGTTACATCGCTTTGAACCTATAACATCGCATTTCAGCAATTATCTGCTATACAAGGGAAGCAGGGAACAATTAGTATTATTAAAAAAGAAAAAAAAAAAAACATCAAAACTAAGGCAACACATGCCAGACTCCTAGGTGCAATGCTCATTCTATTACATAAAACAATGGAACGTATGCTAAATTCTAAATGACTGTAAGCATGAAAGTATCCTCGTCCAGCAAAGTTTCAAGATCAATGAGGTTATCAAATTCTCTTCTCTCTTCTGAACTCCTATGATGTTTTAGCTGCAAAAGACATATACACAAGATGTTCTTTACTTCCACAAACAGAACAAACAGTCATGTGCAAGGCCTGATATAATGCTCTCAAGTTGATGCAACTCTGAATTCATAAATCTTACACGAAGAAATCAAGGTTGAGCTTGAGAACGTTTGGATATATTTTTAACAGAATGAAAATTACAAAGCAGGGGTAAAAGAAGGGGTAAAGTACCTGGTTTTCTTGGATCTCAGTTACAACATTCAACAGCCTATGGTATTGGTCTCTTGCCTCTGGATACTGAACCATTGACTTCACCCTGGATAGGGCTTTCTGCAACCTTTCCTCTGTTTGCTTTCTGCCTTCTTTCAAGAAATCATACTCATCCTCCTTGCACTGTGTATCTTGTACCATAGTTCCCTCGGGAACATCTTCCAATTTAAATCCACGTAAACCACTACCTTTTCGGCGCCAGCGCAAAATAACTTTTTCTAAAATTCCAACTGACCAAATTATCTTTCCACAGTTCTTCCTAACCTGGTGCCCCCTTACATGAGCCTAAATAATGGAAACTGAGAAGTTAGAATCATATCAATTAGAAGCGTTCCTGGAAGAAGAATAGGAACAAAAATTAAAGATAAATGTGAACAGTATGACCATTTATAACATTGGAACACCTGAATTTTAACTATTCTTTGGCGAATCATCAAAAATTCTTTTCTGCCCTTCCAACTGCGGAATTTGTTCTGGATTCGTATTGCAGCTGCATGTACAGGCTCATTGCGTTGTCCAACCTTGTGTGGTTTTACAGTTATAAGAGAAAGAGCATCTTCATCAGATATTCCAAATTTATCATCATATTCTTTCAGTTGTTTTCTTTGGAAAGATTGCACTCTATAAACTTCATGAATACGTGCAGCAGCCTGGCTGGCATTACACACTGCTGCCAGTGAATCTTTCAGTGACAGTTCATATGATAGGTGATCATCATTAACTTCAGTAGTATTGTGTTGGACCCTGTATACTACTTTTGATCCAGAACTTTCTCTCGTGTCCCTGTTCATATCAAGAGATAATAGTTGCACGCTTATTGAAGATTCTGCAAGATACCCTGCAATTCCTTTGTGACCGTTTGCAGAAGCCAGGTCAGCTGGTGTTCTACCAGAAGGATGCTCTGGGCTTGGATCAGTCAGCGCCCCAGGTGCTGCGCCAAGAGAGATGAGGGAAGCAACTGTGAGCTCCCTGAAAATTAGAATTGAGACGTATGTAAAGAAAGCCCAATCATTGAAGTACTCTAATTAGTTTATCCAGATTCTGTTGGAATTTTTAATAAAGTTCCCAGCAGAACTTTTATCAGTTTCTTGATTGAAGACATTTCATCCATCAAGCCTATAACAAACTATTTCTCACATACTAGCAACAAAGTTGCAATTAATATTAGTGATAAATATAAGGGTCATGATGTGAGTTATAAACTTATAATATGGTAGACAGATATAATCAGCTTCAAATACTACTTTGATCAAATGCATTTCATTCTACAAGCACTAAAGTTCTCACCTGCCACAGAATGCAGCCCAATGAAGAGCAGTCCATCCATTTACATCGCGGAAGTTCACATTTACACCAGCAATTACTGTGGGTTGTAAGGCCCAATCATAGCCAAGAGCAGCCGCAAGATGAAGTACTCCTTGGCCACCCTCATCCAATACATTAGGGCCTTTCCCATCTTCAATGACTTTTTGAAGGAGCCACCGAAGTAACTTATCTTTCAAAAGATTTTGAAGCAGCTGCTCCTGTACATTTTGTGGAGAAAAATCTTTCTCTAGAGTGAGTTTCAGCAACTTATCCCAATCATCCTCCTCCTTCCTCAGCAAAGCACTTATTTTACTTCTCAGTTCAGATTTCTCACTTACACAGATTGGATCTAAGTTTTGAGGTAAGGTATGCCCCATGTACAGCAGCTCTTCAAATCGCACACTGAAATTATCAGAAATGCTCTCTCTCTGCTCAGCTGCATTGTTGACTTCTTGAGTGTAAATGTCTCGGAAATCAAATTCTCGTATTTCACTACATGCTAACCTATTGGAACAAGTTACATAGAAAGGAATCCTCCCAGTTTTGTGTGGAGGAGTATAACAAGAAAGAACACCATTGTCAATGATATTAGCTGGCACTTCTACCTCACCGAACATGCAAGACCATTTACATTGTTCTGCTTCCTGTAGACTCCTCAAGAATTGTCCATAAATGAGAATCTGTACAAGTTTGTAACAAATGAAGAAACAAATAATCAAAATTATAGAACTGAAGAAGTAATATGAATGAGTTGGGAAAAAGTCCAGTGAACATAACATCAAAACTGAGAGCAAGTACAGAATATCAAAAGATCCACCTTAATTTCTGAGCCTTCAAATGCCCAGCTTGGGGAAAAGTCAATAATGGTAAAAAGTTGATCATGGGAAATAGATGGATCCAGTGCATAGGTATCCAGGTGCACTTCGGAAGGAATAGTTGCATTGTCCACATCGTTTTCACTTTCAACTGTACCCCAATAAGCACTAAAAGTGGATGGAGTTTTAGATTCTTCCACATCTCCAAGTTCTTTACTCATCCATTGGTTGAAACTGTCAAGCTTCTTCAGACCCTCTTCTGCAAGGGATCCATCTAACAGAGCCTTCTTTAGAGTTAAATTTGTATCATCTATTCCATCCAGGCTTCTATTGGTTTCTATCTTCTCTTTTGCATCTAATAGTTTTTCTTGAGGGTCATCTATCATAAGAACCTTTGGTTTATCTTGATGTATAAGACACTGTTCCAAGGATCTTTGAGGATCAAATTCATATAACTCATTCATTACCTGCCAATTTCCTTCAACTTGTACCATATTTTCTGTCCCATTCACTTTGGTAATATTGGTGGTGGAATTTGACCTCAATAGAGAGGCATTGCTATTGATTCCCATGTTATCAGGTTGGATTTCAGGGAGTATGGGTTGAAGAGGCATGTATTGACTTCTCCCATTATTTTCCAAGATATTTTCCCACATTGAAAAGCCAAGGTGCTGTGGGGGTTCATATGCCAATCTAACATTATGAATGTCTTTGATTTTGCCAGCTTGACTGAGCATGATATGATTCATCCCAGGAGTGCCACACAACTTCTCTTGTTCATCTGTGATGGTTTCAATATTGCAATTAGTACAACATATTAGGTAAGAACCTGCATGAATACAGAGGCGTGGATATATGGAAGATAAAAACGTAAAGCAAATAAAAATGAAGAAATTTACTTATGAACTGCAGCAGGCAATAAGTATCAGGAATCTTCTCAACAGCTGGGTGTTGTGTTTCAAGGAAGGAGTAGTCTTCTGAACTTGCGTAACTATTCAATGCTGTAAACACTACACCAAGTTACAACTTACAAATACGAAATACAAACACAAGAAAATACTTAAGAGCTAAGGCATAAATATTAACCCAACTATGTTTCTCTATTCTTGAAAGTAAAACATCTGAAATCATCAACAAAATGAGGTTACAAACAAAAGAAATACCTGACTCAGCTTCTTCATATTCTGTTGCTTGAGTGCTCTTCATGCTTGTTGTATCTATTGTATGTGATGGAACCTGGTAGTTATGTGGATGAAGACTACATGATAAAGACATTTCCTTCTCCGTGGAACCTGGTAGTTTGTCAATTTGTGCATAAGGAAGAGATTCTTGATTTTCTTTGGCAGCACCTCTAAAATTTGCCTTAGTTGCCTGATTATTTTAAGCAAAAGGGAAGAGAAGAAGAGGGGGATAAAGATTATCTTGACCATCTAACTAGTTTCCAAAAAATAGCAGATAAAATTGTAGCATGTTACCTTCACTTCCCTATAATGGACAAGAACAATGTGCGAGAGTTCCCTACAACAATATTTAGATACAATAAATGAGCAAGATGATACCAAGAAGAGGTCAATCCACAGTTGGATGCATGAAATAGAAACAATCAATTTCTGGAATATAATTAAATTAAACATAAGAATGTGATCAACTGTTGCTGAATCTTTCTCATCGGCACTAGGTAAAGCAAAAGAAATCACCATTAACCAAGAAGAAACACCTACACAAGGACCAGTATGTGCGTATTTGAAAATTTTCATTTTCCTGGATAAAAATATAAAGGAGAACCTCTAGTGAGATTTTTAATAACATTAAGAAAAAAAAAAAAATCTTACTCATCAAGCATCCAGTATGTGCGTCTTTGAAAATTTTCATTTTCTTCTCCGTGTGCATAATAGCAGTGCAACACATCCACACTTCCAGCCTAAAAGCGTGAAACCCATTCAAATTAATAATTTATAAAAAAGAAAGAAGCTATTGATACACGTCCTAGAGCAGAACTCATTTTCAATGGCAATAAATAAATCTTACAGCTTCATTTATCATTTCAGTGCCTGCTAAAGGTGAGTTGTAACTTGTAATAAAACTTATGATGGTGATCTTAGCTTCTATATATTTACCTTAAGTCTCTCATGAGCTTCCCTCACTGTTTTTCCATCCTTTTTCTTTCTCCAGTTGTGGCCATCTTTTCTAAAGTATCTCAGCACCTTCCGATCAAACAGGAAAAGTGAACCACCTAATGTCAAGCAAAAATATAATTAGACAGAGGAACATCTTGAAATCAAACACAGCACACTGATGCTTGACAATAGTGCAGGCCCGAGTCGCCTCATAAAATGTTAAATCTAGAAAATATTACGTGTTTAGTTTGCGTTTGCATTTTTGTTTTCATTTTTAGTGTTTCTGTTTTGAAGATTTTGTGAAAGAAATAGTGAAACCAAGAAATGAAAATAGAAAACAAGATTTTATTGTTTTTCCTATTTTCTCTTTCCCGCAACAAAATCTTGAAAATAGAGAACACTGGAAATTAAAATAGAAAATCAAAATGCGAACCAAGAGTGCCCATGAATAATTCACTCCCCTTATCCCTTTCAAATAGAAGAAGAAAAACAAGTAACAGAAAAAAGAATTTAAAATTCATTTTTGTCCAAATCAAGTAAAAGGAAGTTGTTAAGAACTCAAGACAACTGTTGACTTGGGACGAAGAGAATCATACTTGGCGGCATATGTGCAGGCTCTGGAGCAATTTGGAACATTTTATAATTACTGAGAATTTCACAAAT
The DNA here is from genome assembly GCF_000817695.3 of Arachis duranensis. NCBI lineage: Eukaryota > Viridiplantae > Streptophyta > Magnoliopsida > Fabales > Fabaceae > Arachis > Arachis duranensis. The sequence continues at coordinate 129,415,428 of NC_029774.3, forward strand.
TTCAGCTGGGCGCAGCCATCGATGCTGAGCTTCTATAAGAATTTGCTCAATATCTGTTTCCATGAGAGAATAGCAAATAGATATTGATACAGATTGCTTTAAATAACTCAGAGAAACGCAATTAATAACAGTGATACAGTACTGCTTCCCTAACCCAGATCAGTGAAGTGGACGGAAAAAAGAGAGAAGAGAAGAAAATGAAATAGAAAATGAAAGCTTCAATTCTTTAGTCAATATATATTGAAGCAAATATGGACAACAAGAGACTGCAATTCACTCCCGATTTACGCATACCAAGATTTGTAAGCAACTTGATTCCCTTTTCACCACTAACAAGATAACTATCTAGTCCGGTTTCTTATGAACCAAGTCAACCAAACTACAGAAATAAGAAAGGGAAAAAAAACTTCTGAGTACTAAGACATGGCAGTTGAAGCTAAGCTAACCAAGTTCAAACATGCAGAGACTATAGACTTCAAAACTCAACACAAACCATTGTCCACCCTTATTCTGAGATGAGAAAGCTGGCTACAAAACCATGCAAAATTTTCTTCACTGAGTAACAATCAGAATTAATATTTTGGGACTGGAAGAAAAAGGCCTCACAGAGTTCTTGTTAAGGGAAATAGGGAAATGTTCCTATAATATGATGCTATTGCTATGATTCTAGCAGTCACATATATATTTTGGAAATCAACTAGAATGAAGAAAGCATGCAAGAGATAATCCGCAAAAAGAGGGTCAAAGAACGCTTACTAAATTGATTAGGGGGAACATAGCACTTGACGTCAGCCATGGAAATGGAATCCAAGTCACAGTCACTTGGGCTGAGTTAGATTCAACTGCAGTTTTGTAGAACTGTAAGCAGCAAAGCAGAGTTGTCTTTGAGATTTTGGGCGGAAAAAACATTCAGACTAGACAAGGCTACGTATTTTTTTATTTTTTATTTTTTTCCCAAAAATCTAAACAAAAGGAGATAGAGATGTTGTAGTACAAATGATGAATGAATGTGTAATGTGTAATGTAATGTTGGAAAGTTCAAATCAAGGTTTAACGCGGAGAGAGAATGTAATGATGTTTTTTGGAAGAGATACTGTATTGCTTTTTTTTTTTTTCCGACGCGGGAGTGCGGGACGTACAACTAGCAAGGGTAGTGTAGCAGTGTCAGCATAACGTAATAATAAGTAGAAGCGCCACTTTACACTTGTCAAAGGGTGACGCAAATTTGTTTGACTCATATATTTTCTTTCTCAATTTCTATTTGACTAACCTTTTTTTCCTCGAACCTTCGCAAATACCCTTTCTTTCACCCGTAGACTTTCTGGTCCATATTTATATTGCACCTCTGTCTCCTCTTCTTGTCATTTTCTCCACCCGCGATAAATAGTGACTAATACTTATCTAACAAAGTCTTGTTCCACCAAATAGGATTGGGTACAAGAATCAAGACCATTATTACTTATTACATTGTGTTTATGCTTTGAGATGTTGGTTGATTGTCGTAAATCTAACACAACCCAACATAATTTTAAGAACGTCATTGCATCATGGCTATGTATTTCAATGTTTTACGTGCACACTCAACAACTCCTCGTTTTTTCAAGCTTAGAACTGGCTACGTAAAAATAGGCCGAGTTCGCTATAATTAATGACTAAAAAGACTTATTATTATTTGTATCATAATATGATAATAAATTAATAATTCAAACGAAAGAATAATATAATTATTAATGTATTAAAATTAAGCTTTGATCATATATTAAACTTTTATATTATATTATTCAACCTGCTTTTCCTTGGAGACAGAGAGAGGCTCCTTAAGGACCTCAACCATATTTGCTTCTCAACCCTGCATAATTATTGCATTGTTCGAAGAATTCCGTTGCATTTAAGGGATTAACTTCTTCAACTCATAAGGTACTAACTAAAAGAGAAAAAGAAAGGACCCACCTCAATAGTTTTTTGTCTTCCAAGATAGCAATAGGTCATGCTCAATAGTCAATAGTATGATAATCCCATTCAAACGGACGTCTTGAAAGCAGAAATTTTAACCAAGCTTTATTTACCCTAGCATTAACATAGAAAATCAAGATAAATAAAATGATATTCACCTATTCTAATTTATCATGAATGCAAGGAATGGAAAAAAATGAGTCTGACGAAAAATAGGCACTAAAAATTTCAATGGAAAAATTGCTCACCATGAAAGTCAAATATCAAGAAAGATTTTCAAAATCAACACCAAAAATTTACCTATGAGAAGGGGAGAATAAAAAGATAGATTGATTCATATGGCAAAAATAAGGAACAACATATACATTTAACTTCATAAGATCTTCAAGGAAGGGACTGCGGTTATGACCGTCTTTTTTTTAGTGCATTTGATCCATAAACAGACAAAAACAGAAGCATACAATCAGAAGCTCAGAACAAATCGGTTAAATTTAAAGCATATTAGTAGTGCAATATATAAATACTAAAACAGGAAATTGTGAAAGTTACCTGTGTTACCTAACATAGAGCTCTTCTATCCTCTTCTCAAGACCCTTCTCCAACACATTCTGATCAGCAATTTCTGTGCTGCATCAGTTCTTCCATTCTCTGGTCAAAACCTTCCTTCTCTTCTCTAGCTTGATCTCAGTTTTCACCTGTTTAATGGGGAAAAAGAATTACTTTCACTCTTGAACTTAAAATTATGCCTGAATCCAAGCACTTGTGAAACTGAAGAAAACCAGCTTGCACACACCAAATGAAATACAGATCAGAACCCTTGCCTAAACTAGTAATCCGTCAGCAAAGATAATTATATGCTGTTTAAAGCCTCCTGAATGTCCAAAATATAAAAATCAATTCAAAGGGCTCAATTTAGAGAAGGCTTGAATTTGGACTTCAAAATGAATTTCAGCACAAGTAAAGAAACAACCTGTTTGGATTTGCAAATTGAGAATCACTAGGGAAAAAGTGCATGTCCGGGTGAGTGAGCTTTACATCTAGGTCAAAATGCAAAGCAGAGCATTTTCATAATTTATTCCATTCTTTCATATATAGTGATAAAATTGATAAGGGAAAATATAAAGAATAGTCAAAAACAATCATGACTTTACCCACTTTACAATAAAAACATTGAAAGAAACACATCTAAAGATAAAATAATATTGACCGTCCAAAAATCAAATTTCTGAAATCCTTGATCTGTGAAATATGTAGCCACATCGTTTCTTTTGGCTTATCTGCATTTTTCTCAAATTTCCTAGTAACAAATCTATAGAATGAAAAAATAGTAATCTTCAAGTTAATATAAGATCATTCTAAAATAACAATGAAATTACTAACGGGATATTACTACATATCAAATTCTTTTCCAAATATAATAAATTTAATTTAAAGCTCACCAGTTTAGTTACTAAGCACAAATCTATTTAATAATTTCATAACTCCCAAGGGTATATTTACCCAAGTAAAATGTAAGTCGGTCCAAAAATAACATCCACACTGAGAGAGACAACAGAATAGAACGACAGCTAAAGAATTGTCGAGGCAAAAATAAAATATATCAGAAAATAATGAATATGAAAACAAATATAAGGGTTAAATAGTTCAAAATAAGAAAATATTACCTTCTTGTCATAAAAAGTTTTGGCATGCTTGGTTTTTGCACCTTCATATTTATAACTATATCTTTTTTTTGAAAGAGAAGCTTAACACACGAAGTGGAGCAAAGAGGCTACAACAAAGGAAAAACAAATGAACAAGGATAATAACCGAAGCAACCATAATAACCATGAAAACCCTTTTGTCATCTCCGTGATTGCCATCAACAACAAAAGGGGTCAGCAACTAACCACTCCTTATAACTCTTAAAGGACATGTTGATAATCTCCTCTACCAGTTTTTCTTTATTTTGAAAAATTCTCTGGTTTCGTTCCAACAATATATTCCACATAATAGCACAAAAACACACCATCTATCTCTTGCCCTCCGCATTCCTAATTGATACCTCAGTCCAACTCTGGAAATCACAAGCCTTTCCACGACGAGAAAGCACGGTTGGAAGCACTAGTGTACTTATTGTGAGATGCTACCTATATAAAAGAGAAGGATAGAAAATGAACGTGAACACAAATACAACCAAGAAAAAGGACAGCGTATGTCTATTGAAGGTCAAGACCGAAAGCTAAGTAAAAAATGAAAACCTCGTTCTGCTTTTGAAGGAATATGAAGAAACCGATATCAGGTGCTATCTAACCTCAAATGGAAGACACTTCGAAGTAGGCTCAACGAAACTTCTAGCATCATCATTTGCATTTTGGGCTTCCCAGTTCTTCAAATTCATCAGCAGCCTCATTCACGTTGCCATTTTTAAATCATACAGTGAAGTTACTCTTCCGACCCCAACAAAGGAATGCACAGCGCTTTCACCTACAAAGCCGACAAAACAAGGTATACTATTTTATAGCAACGAAATCATATTTGAATCTTAACTACATTGCAATATGAAATTTCTTTAACTTAAAACTCTCAATTCTCTAACAAGTTTTTTTTTCCCCCTTAATAAAAAATATACCTTGTGTTCAGTGATCATGAGACGGGAACGGGAAGTGAGGGAACCTGCTGCCATTTTGATGCCGAAAGTGTTCCAAGAATCCTCCTGGAGTGCCACAACAGCTCCTCTGAAAAACCTTCCATGCCAAGACGAATTCTCCGACGGTGCACTGGAGCAGCACAACGATGAACTTTGCGGAGTGAAGCCTAGAGCGTTCTGAAATGGCTACGCAACTCTATGGAGAAAACGCGCTAGGGTTTTGGAATGTAGCAGCAGCGTTCGGAGGCGACTGTGCGCCGGCTGTCGGGGGTCGTTTCCGCAGCCGTCGCGGTGGCAACGGTGTGGGTCGCCGTAAACTCGCGGGAAATTTTAACGAATGTTGATGATACATTGGCGCACTCTGAAGTATGCAGTCTTTTTTTTTTAATTTTGGTCATGGGAGGAGAAGAAAAGCATATTGGACCAAAATGATGGCAGAGGAAGCCCAATATAGGGATCAAAGAATTGGTTATGTCCAGAGTGAAATGTGAGCCCTTTATATATAACGTAGTTAGCGTCAGGTTTAAGCCCAATAAACGACTCATGTTAGCGTAAATTTTAAGCCCAATGTTAATGTTCGCGTTTAATCTAAGCTAGCGTGGCGGTTGTCAGTCCGAAGAATACAACGGAAATGTAAGCCCAGTCAGGCCCTTTTCTCCTTCTTTCCTCTTTCTAAAATAAAAAATAAAAAAAGCTATAATTTTTATTTATAAATATTCATAAAATGAACAAAATTATCTATAAAAAAAAATCAAAATTAAAATTCTACTCAAGATGAGTTTTATATTATAAAAACATTTAAACCCTAAAAATTTATTCTAAATTCACAAATTACGCTCGTTATTAGCCTATTATTATTTTCTAAAAATTTGATCATTTTCTACGATACATTATATGAACAGAATAATTAAATCTATGCAAAAGAAATAAAAATACACTAAACCTTAAATAAAATACACCATATTCATATTCTAAGGAGAGTAGTCCTCAACCGTTAAAAATTCCGTTGCAACAACTCCCTCTCCAACTAGATTATTATTATTATTATTATGCATGTGTCAACAACTAGTAACCAAAACATGCCTTTAGAAAATTCACGGAGAATCCAAATCAATCTCATACGAAGGAAACTTCTGAAGATAAAAATTAGAAAAGCGATAGGATTAATAAATTTTATGATTTGTAATTATTAATTAGTTATTATTAATACTTTTAATAATATAAAATTATATTAATTATATAAAATTGTTTAAAAAAATTATTAATTACTTAGTATTACCCATATTATTAACATCTCTAAACGTCAAATTTGTCAGAGGCGAAGAATCTGTAAGTTTAATATAATTTATATTGTATATCATAAACCATCATTCACAAGAATATTCAATATAATTTATAGTGTATATCATAAACCATCATTCACAAGAATATTTTAAAATTTATGATTACCACAAATAAAAAAAGAGTTATTAATCTTGATCTATAATGATAATAATATTAAGAATAATTTATTTTATTATTCCTTTGCTTTCTTATTTTTATTTTTTTAATTAAATTATTGATGGTAAATAAAGAATAAAGATACCAACGCAAGTTAGCACAGATGGATGAGGGTCTGTGTCTTTTAACCATCTTTTTCGAGTTCGATACTCTGCAGTATACCCTGGTACAAATAAAAAAAAATAAAGAATAAAGATTTTATTAATTAAAAAAATTGAATTTTTTTTATAAAAATTAACTTCCATCAAATTAGTTATATTTTAAATAATTATACAAATTTTTTATTTTATTATTTAATTAAAAATTTTTAAACTAATAAAATAAAATACATTACACACACGAGATATAATTTAATATAATTTTTTACATTTTTTAACTTATTAATCCATGTGTTATTATTTTAATTGATAGTTTAAAATATATATTTATCATAATGCACATTTATAAACAATTACATCCATAGCTTTATCATGATAAAAATAGAACTAACACACTTAATCAACATAATCCCTTATATATACTACAAAGTCAGTCACATTTTTTTCGTTGTAAGACAATATTTGATTATGTTAATTCTATCATTTAAACAACAAATTGAAAAACTAGATAACACAAAAACATTAATTCATTTGAGCTCAAAATATCAATATTCATACAATACAAACTTCATTAAACATACATTGATCTTATAAATTCATAATACCTATTATTTAAACATGACTAGTAAATATTTTGAGCAGTAATTCTTTAGTTAAAGAATGAGTGAATATCCCATCCGACCCTTGACAATTATCTCGAAAGAACAACGAGACTCTAAAAAAAAGGATTTGGATCCTCTAAAGTTTGAATTCATTTTAGAGAGTAAAGTGTGATCTTCTATCCTTGAATAGATAGTTTCTCTTTCATATTTATTTTTGGTCCCACCTATGAAATCAATGGTAAGAGATCACACTTTACTCTCTAAAGTAAAATTCAGACTTTAGACGATCCAAATAAAAAAAAAAAACACCCAATCCGATTCCTGATATTTTTCTTTTGGGACTGATTAGCCCCTGTACACAAAAAAAAAACAACATTGATAATGACCTCGTTATCTTTTGAAGATTGTCAGGGACTGTTTTAGGTTTTTCTCGTCAAGGACTATAAATTGGTGCTAATGTGCTTTTAAAGAGTTTTTTTAAGAAATCAGATGCAGCCAATCAAATCATTTAACATCTCTCAACTATCAACTTCCCGTAAAATCAACTGCACCTGAATTTTTACCTTTTATAATTAACATAATCTTTTCAGTAAAACCTTTCAAAACAAAATCAGTTTTGTAGCGTTTAAAGTTACCAAGAGTCACGCTTTGACTTAAAGATCCATTTACACTCAACTCATAATTCCAAAAAGTCTCATACTTTATTTTGTTCCATTAATTTGCCTTTAAACTTATTTTTTATGGCATCTAACCATTTCTCAGCATTGTCACTATTAAATATTAATGACTTGTGATCATTAGCAACACTCAAATTATTTTCCAACTCTTGTAAATACACTACATTGTTATCGGAAATAGCAGATTTTCTTATTCTTTGGAACCTTTTTAATGCTATTTCTTACGGTTGTTCTGTTATCGGCTCCTCATTAACCATGACATCGATAAGTTATTGTTCTTCTTGACTGTTATTTAGTCCAATAATAACAGGATCAATAATTTGATGTTCTCTCCCTCTACTTACTCTTACGCCACCCCGCCATGGTTACATAATTTATTAAAAGTATAAAGATCTAATTGCAAATTTATTAAAACTATAGAGACGCTTTTAAATAATGAGTTCTTCCTATTAAGATATAAAAAAAGTGTATATTTGTTTAAGAAACTAAGAAAATTAAAACTATACTACTTGTAAAACAAAAAGTAGCCCTTTATACTCAACATAGAGAAGCCCTCAGCAGCTCATATTGAGTGAAAGAGATGGTCAAGTGTTTTTGTGAAGATGAAAAGCTCTCCTGTTTTCTTCATATGATTATGAAGTAAACCGTATAAGAACAACAAAATATCCAAATGTAAGGAAACATCACTTAATTGTTTGTGTGAGACATCTTTGATTCTCTCCCACATCTAGTAAAAGGGAAAAGAATGTAATACTACTTGTATTCATATTTCAAACTATATCTGGCTCTTGAATTGTTGCCATAATCATCTATGTAGATTCTACTTTGAGAACTATCTTCATGAACTCGTAAACAAGATAACTAATAGCAGCTGATGGTAACACCTGAAACTCATAAACAACGAATATCAAAAGACAAGAATGAACAAAGCTTGACACACATGGGCTGATTCAAAACTCAACTTTCACAACGAGGTTAAGAATTCAAGACCAGAGTGATATTAAGTTATTAAATTAACTCTAATTTTTTGCTCAATTTTCCTAACTACTAATTCAATTAAATTTAATGTGCACCATAAGAGATCATACCTGCAATAAGCTGGGAATTAGTCCAGCATAAAGTGCAGGAACACCTCCTTGTTCAACAATCTTGACACAAGTTGCCATCGGGTTCAACCTTGTTGCCCGAACTTGCATTTGAAGCTGTCTCCTCACAACTTCAAAGGGGTATGTAGCAGCTTCGGAACAACATCCAGCAATAGCACCATACAACAAAGTTCTAATGGTACCCAATTCAAGTTGTTCCAAAGCGTTCAGCCCTTGACCCTCATCTTTCATATGCTGTAGTCTTCTCTTCCCTTCAGGTGAATGAAGATATGCTGACTTTAAAATATCGTAAACACCATAGAAGACGGCACCTGAAGGTGCCATGCTAACAATAGAGGGTACTAAACCCTTGTAAAGAGAAAAGAATCCCTCAGTTTTGATCATGTGGCGGAAGGCACCAATTACACCTCCCAAGGCTTCACCGCCAGGTGCTACCATTACTGTTCTGATCTGAAAGAAATTAAAGGAAATTGTAAGACTATGAATTAGATTCGCAGATTAGAGTGTGATTGAACATCTAGGCTGTTTACTCTCTTAGAATAATGAAGACACAGATACAACGAGATATATTCACATAGACACAGATGTATATGGATACATGTAGTCTGTTTGGTTGTTAAGACACTGATAAAGAGACATAAACATGTTTTTCGTTAAAAACCAATTTTATCTCTAATAAGGAAGAAGTTGTTGGTAATAAGTGGCGAGGTAAGGTTAGAAAGTGGAATTTTTAAAATTTTGAAGAGATAAAATTGTAATAAAAATTTTTACCTCATGTCTAACATTTATGTCCTATGATACCATGTTCATGTTTGATGGACATGGAACCAAACACAGCCCTAGGAACCATAGACACATATTAGAAAGATAGGTCGTTCAAAACTGCAGGAAGTAATACTCTTTAATTTCAACTAACACAACACCACCCTATTCAAAAGGGAACCGGATTGAACTGGTGCTTTTGTTCTAGCAACCGCCTTTTTTTTTTCACAAATTAGTACTCATGGTAACTACAATCTATAATTCTCTATGACTGCAGCATATCTATCTGCAACCAACAAATGCAGCATAGACAAGCCTGCCTTGAATTCCCAAGATATCACATTTCTCTAAGCATAACAAGCCTAACAGAATGAATCTATGTTATCAATAAAATTTTGATAGCTTCACAGACTCATGAAAAATTTGAGGTCTTGGGGACAAAAGCAAGAAAGTTATAAGAAAGGACAGATAAAAGTAACGGAATCTATATCTCCACTCACAGTGTCCATGGGCAAGCAGAGGAGGGTAGCCGTAATTCCTGCAGCAGCACCGGCAACAAATCTCTCAAAATTTGTGGATTCTTGATGCCCCATCATCCTCATTAGTTTATTTCTGTAAGTATCATAGGCATAAAAATTTATAGCCTTAAAGGGTGCTGTCCGAAGAATATTTACAAAGTTTCCTTTCCAAAAACCTTTCAGCCCTTGAGAAGCCGCAATTGCCTGGATGAGCTCGAAAAGGTTCTTCTGTTCACCACGAACTATGTACTCCAGCTTAAGCCTCTCAAGAGGTGCAACAAAAGTTCTGATAAATCAAAAAATAATACACAAGATAACAAACTGTGTATGATCTTCAAATCAAAATCATAATGCACAGGCAAAGAGAAACAGCATGCAGCACTTCATTTGTCTCACTTGATTTCCACTTCTCAATCCAATTGGAAATGTAGCTTTCAATCATGTCAAACCAAAAATCAAAAAGGAAAAATAATAATAGTAAAATGCACGATAGCTTTCTTAGAGCAATGAATCAGTGAAGTGCAGCGCAGTAATTAAAATCACCAAACAAGATTAAGAGATAGATCAAAGGAATGAAGACCTTGAAACCATGGCAGCCACAGCTCCAGCCCAGAGATGCTTGGTCATGTTCATAGCACCCGATCCATTCTCTTTCTCTCGAGCTTCCACTACCACCTTCTCAGAATCAGAAGACACAGTTTTCTCATGGTGCTCCTCCACCAGAATCTCGCCAGAAGATTCTCGAGAAGCGTACCTCTGATTCACATCGCTTCGGTCTATGGACAAGCTCAACGACAAGAACCCAACACCACCTACCCCATAAACTCTACCTTCCGATCTGAAGATTTCGAAACCAACCCTTCTTCTAGGACCTCGAGAGAAACACGAAACCGTAGCCGTGTTGGAAAACTCCTTGTCCGAGGAGGAGGAGGAAGAAGAAGAAGAAGAAGAAGAAGGAACAAAGGAAACGAAGGAGGTGGGAAGCGTGTCAGCATGTAGAAAGAGACCACCTGGGTAGAATGAATCAGAGGGTTCGGGTAGTAGTTTGATCAAGTGTGACATTGTTGTTGCTGTTGTTTGGTACGATGTAAAGGACTATGATATTTGAAAGACAAGAAGGTGACAAAAGCGATAGTAACAAGGAAGAAGTGGTGGGGAATCATGCGATGTCGGAGTCTAAGGTGAGATTGAGAAGGACATGTGCGCGTGTCTTCTTGTTATGCAATTGAAATGAATCGATGAATTTGAATAGCTTACACCGCCGCACCTACAACGCACACTCTCTTCATGTCTTGCAGGTTGGTGGAACATGGTATCACGCTGCTTCATTTAATTAGATTGATTCTCTCAATAAACACTGTCGTTCTTAAAATTTTAATATAACTCCCAGTAGGAAATTTTGTCTCAAATAAGATTTATTTGTGAATTTAAAGCACTTACCTATTTTTTCACGCATTTCGCTGTACTAAGGAAAGAAATATTCTGATTCTGTATGGCGAACAAGGTAAATGACTAATGAAATTTGTATGAATTAGGAAACGAATTCTCTAATTTAAATCTTTATTAAACTGAAGTTCAGAGTTCTCAGAAACATTTTATCTTGGTCTCTTTGGAACAACCTTAAAGCCAACTAATGTCAAACAAACATTGGATAATTATCCCACGCATATAAATATATTTTTACGGCTGTTATTTCAGTCGGATTTAAGTTGTAATGGTCAATGTGTTTCTCAAACGGTCAAACCTGACGACTCTGTTTCACATAGGTCCAAGACTCCAAGTAAAAGTTCACCAGAAGAAATGGCAGAGTTGGGTTAACAACTTTACATATTTCTCCGCTTGTGCATACTATGCATTTCTTCGTGAATATGAATAACATTCAGCTAACTAACGATAATTTAGAGGGCCTTGTTTATTATCTGTATTCTTACATCGAGGGACTAATTATACAAAATAACGGGGAAAAAAGAAAAGTTAACTATCATTCTCCGTATTCTATATCAATATCATTGTAGCAATTTGTGCCCCTCATCAAGTGAATTGAAGGTTTCCTCGAGCAACATTTTTCCATTAAAGTAGTCATCAAGTAAATAACCTTTCTAGCATGCACAACCTCCTCCTTGCTGATCTGCCTGTGACGCATTCCCTGTGGACTTTAAGTTTACATCAACCATGTCTTCCTGTTTTGTGGAAGAAAGACTATCCATCCCTGGCAAGGCAGCAGCAATCTTTCGAAACAAAGGCTGCAATTGTGCATTGGCAGAAGATATTGCAGAAACATGAACAAACATGTGAAAAAGATGATAAGCTTGAGAAAAATATGGTAGTTGATTGTGAATTGATGACCCACTCCAGATGAGATATATTCTGTATTCTATGTAAGAGCAAGAAAGAATAATGCCAGGAAATAGCAGCTTGACAGTCTAATGAACCAAAAATATGGGAATAACCAGGAGAATTCATTAATTTTCACCTTGATGTTGAAGCCTGCTTTTGCACTGGTCTCTATAAACATGACTTCTAACTCACGGGTTTTGGCTTCTCCTTCCTCTATAGAAACTTGCCTGGTTAAGTATCAAAATTGCCTTATAAGATTTCTTACAGAAAAATCACATACTTAAATTCTAAACACAAAGTGCAAGCTACCTGGTAAATTGATTAACAATGCTTCCCACCCATTTGTTTCTTCTATTAACATATCCAAATTCCACGCCCTTAATAACTAAAACAGTTTTTCTGGCCATCCTAAAATTTATACTTAACAATAGTCTACCAGACTTCTTCATATCTAGAATGAAAATAAAAAGAAACTCCAATCTAGTAAACATTAACTTTGTGTAAATATATTAATATAATTAACATATGATAATTTGGCGAGAATTAAGAAACACTTAATTTTGAGTGGCATTTATTAATCTATCTGGTACTGCACTTATATTCTATCATAGTAACCAGAAAGAACATGATAAATTGATAATCATTTGTCGGCCAGGAATTTGGGAACTAAGCAAGATGAACTGCAACATAATATGAAGACTCCATTGTTATAATTAGTGTACAACTAAAACATATATAAAGTCAGCAAGACAGCTATGCATGCAAATTTTTTTTAAATAAAAATCAAAACACCAAATTTAACAACTCATTGCTCACCTCTTATCAACAAGATCAGTTTTGTTTCCAACCAAGACAATAATAACATCAGTGCCGCGTTCTTGGCGAACCTCCTCAACCCACTTGGTAGTGTTCAAAAATGATTGCCTGTCTGCATGAGAACAGGTTGGGAAAGTATTCAAATAATTATATATTGCTCTTGAAGAAGTCTTCAATTATCTAAGAATCACTTCAGATAAAAAAAACAAACAAGAAAACAAGCATGCATGCATGGGCACACCCATGTTATAGAAAGCATTCAGGTCCTAAGAAATGTGATTACAAACTTCTTCATTAAAAAAAAAAAAAAAAGAACATAATCAACACTCACTAGCTACATCATATACAATAACTGCAACAGAAGAATCTCTTATGTAGCTTGGAATGAGACTTCTAAATCTTTCTTGCCCAGCAGTATCCCTGTGAAATTAAAACGCACAGAGCTCAGTAATAATAAAATAAAACATAATAAACTAAAATGAATAAAGGGGGAATATATGCCCATGTTGCCAAACCATCAGTAATATAGCTTTTGAAATGTAAATATGCTGGGTTTGTACTTTGTATGTATGATTGAAGAGGAAATTAGCCTACCAAAGCTGTAAACGAACTGTCCGATCTTCAAGATACATTGTTTTTGACAAAAAGTCAATACCAATAGTAGCCTGAAATTTATACGGGAAAAGCATTGTGAGCAACCTAGCATGATATTGATAACTACTCTGAATAAGCAGAATTACAAGACAGCAGAAATTTCAAAGACAAGCACTTTTATGATAACAGTAACAGAGATCTTCTTCAGAATCATTTACTTTCAAGTTTCAACTACTAGCTATCCTTCCGATTCTCTACACTTCACTTCCAGAATGGTTACATCATAGCTCATAAGTGACAATGAGTTTTCAAACAACTGACTTAGTTCCTCCTAGCAGCTACTATGCCAATCAATTTGGTGTTCTCTTAATAAATTACAGTGAATTTCAGAAAAATTGCGGTACAAAATTAAACACTAATTCTTTCAATAATATCCACCTCCTCATGAATCATGATCTTTCATAGTTGAACATTGATGAACACAAGCGTCTTTCAAAACTACACCAGAAATGATCTCGTTGCTCCTTTTCCCAGACAACGTGACCGATTAAAATTTAAAAAATAGCGATGCATAAACAAATGTCAGATCGATCCACGTAAAAATCATACACATGCAACAAGGAGCGCGTCGTAAATTCTCCATCGGTGAGAGGTTAAAATGAATACATACATTAAGGTTTAATCATGCGAGACAATAAAATTGTGAATTAGATTGGGACGAATGACGATACCTGGTAGGTGGTGTCGAATTTGTCGTACATGAAGCGGGTGATGATGCTGGTTTTGCCGACGGATTGATCGCCCAGGAACACAAGCTTGTATTTGGCGAGAGGGGACACCGTCGACATTTTCCTTCAAAATCTTGTTTTTCTTCTTCTTCTTGTTCTTGAGATCTGAATCTGAATCTCCAAAATTCGAAATGAAATGAAAGTTAGATTGAGAATAACCGATGGATGTTCAGAGCACGTTTCCACATGAAAGAAGCAGTTTTGGAGCGAAACCTATTTATACGTAAAAGCAGCAGCAGAAACCGCCAACCTCGATGAGGACCACATCTCCTTTTAAACTTCTCTCAATTCTCACTTCAATCCTCCTCCCCCATTTACTTACTTATACTTTTATATTTTTATTAAAAAAAATACTATATTATTCCGTGTTTATTACATAAATAATAAGTTTGCAGGAGGGAAAAAGAAAGGAGGCAAGTAGTGACTTGGTCTTTAGTATTTTTAAATTAGTTTTTATATATTTATTTTAAAAAAAATTGTTTATTTTTTTAATAATATTAATATATTTAATATTATATTATTATATAGAATATTAATAACAATTTACATTGTTATATTTAAATAATCACATGGTATATCTTACATTTTTTTTTGAAAAATACATATTATATGTAAGTTACTTTTATGTAATAAAAATATAATAAAAAAATAATTAAAAAATTATCTGAATTCGATCTCTTCGTATTAAAATTTTTAAATTTGTTTCTGTACAGAGATAAAATATAATTTTTATTAGAATTTAATTTCCATGTAATAACACTCTAATAGTGTAGTTTTACTTTTACACAAATATCTATTTAGGCATTACCATATTATAAAAAATAAATAATTTATAAATCTATGTTCACTGTTTATGTTCGCGTATTAAACTCTCTTTATGAACAATGGTTCACATATTATATTTTAAATATATTTATGTTAAAATCTATTAACAAATAGTATGTACAATAATCCAATCCACTTTAAGTGTTTAAGTACGCTCCTTTATCTACAAGGAAATTGCTGTACTCTTTGCCATCTGAAGTTCCCTTGTTGCCGGGGAATCATGTGATTATAATTTATAAATGCAGTAAACAAGTTATATATTCCAAGAAAGCTTATGAATTATGATACAGATGTCCATTAACTTATGAGCCACGACCCTCTACAGCTGCAGAAGAAATAGTTTGTACGGTCCTAGGGGGACACATCATGGCCCAATATGGGAAAAGGCCAGGTTTATCATATCCAATATGATTTGACTTAATCACTGAATTTTTGAAGTAACTGAATTCAAGATTTTGTTTTTAATTTTGGTATTATAGTTTTTATCCCTGTAATTGATTTGGTACAATAATTTCCAAGAGTGAGTGATATTAACAAATCTAGGTAAAAATAAATCACACCTAGACTTAGTGATGTGTATAGTAGCTGAATCGTAATTCCTTCATATTAAATTATCAATCAATATATTCATATATAACAATGTTTTGACAGTCTTAAGAAGGAAAGAAACAATCCAACAACCGTTATAACTATAGCCCCACACAGCCACAATGACCACATATTCAATTCTCAGCATTAATGTGGAGTGTAGACATAAGCATATAACATATCATTTAATCATCACAATGAAGTGTCTAGTGTCTACTCTATCCTAAGTACACTGCAGATTGCAGATATCTAAAAGGATCAGAATGAAGCCTCTTCAAGTGACACAAGCACAACAAGACCCTCAGAGTCACACCGATTGCATTGATCAAGCTTCAGACAAAAGCATAGTAGTTCCCAACAAACATGTCACAATAGCTGATAGCTTCAAAGGCGAACATTCATGGTACCTTTACTATTACAAATAGTAATACTGTATCTATAGTTTAGGCAGAAGAAAAAAACAGTGCTGACAGTATTTGTATTTGTATGTACAAGTGAATTTATTTTTTTATGTATGCCTAAGTATAATTCAAAATTCAATCACTCCCTTGTGATTTTCTCCCCTATATTTGGGCTTTTACAGGTTCATCACTACTCATATCCCAACAGACTTTTCAATTCAAGTCCAAGAAACCACCTACAATGTTCACAAGGTACAAATAAACATCATAGATTGTTTAGACCCAAAAGGAATAATAATAATAAGAAAAACATAGCATAAACAAATGTTGCTAATAAATTTTCCCTCTTATCTGCCCTATGGTTTGGTTCAGAAACATTAACACTATCAGTAGTAATCTTTTTTACCAGTCTTCATCTCCATAAGTGCACAATTCTACTACAGACATTAGACAGCTAATAACCATTCTTTCCAAAATAGTATGGGTATTTTGGTTTTCTCCAAACCCTTTGGGATAGGAGAAAAAGAATTGCCCCAAGTGAGAAAGAAGAGAATGTCAGAGGCAGATTAAGAATCCTCCTTAAAAGAAGACCAAACAGTAGGAAACACTAACAGGGGACACTAACACTAATTCTCTGTAACAGTTCCCATTGATCTCAAAATGTGGCTACTTAGGAAGATTGGAAGTCCAGCCTTTGATCTCGAATTCTGGCAAGGAGCTCAACCTCGAAAACTTTCCAGGTGGATCCAAGACATTTGAAACAATTCTAAAATTCTGCTATGGCTTCCCTATAGATTTCAACCCAGAAAATGTGGCTGCACTGAGATGCGCAGCGGAATTCCTAGAGATGACCGAAGAACTAGAAGATGGAAATCTCATTTCCAAGTCTGAAGCTTTCCTAACATTTGTTGTGCTCGCTTCATGGAAAGACACCATCACTGTACTGAAATCTTGCGAAACTTTATCTCCATGGGCTGAGAACCTCCAAATTGTCAGAAGATGTTGTGATTCCATTGCTTGGAAAGCTACTAAAGATGAACTCACTTGCGAAGATGCAGCACCTAATCAAGAGACCTGGTGGTTCAATGATGTAGCCGACTTCCGCATCGATCACTTTATGCGGATCATTTCAGCAATAAGGGCGAAAGGAACTAAACCAGAGATCATAGGTAAATGTATCATGCAGTATGCAAAGAGATGGCTACCAGGAATGGATATGGAGTTAGAAGGAATAAGAGGATATGGTCATGGAAAAAGTAGCCTAGAGTTCAGTATTTTTACTGGGAGAAAGAAAGAAAGCACAGGACACAGCAAGGATCAAAGGACAATTATTGAAAACCTAGTCAGCATAATTCCCCCTCAGCAAGGAGCTGTGTCATGCAAATTTTTGTTGCAGATATTAAAGCTGGCAAGGATGTATTCTGTATCGCAAGCTCTGACTTCATATCTGGAAAAGAGAATTAGTACGGTTTTGGAAGATGCTGAGGTGAATGATCTTTTAATTCCAAGATATCAAAATGAAGAAATGGCCAAGTGAGTATGCAGCCATTTCTTTTACACATAGGCATTAATACACAATGACAGTTCCAACTCTGCAACCCCATACACCAAAAGAACAACCCATTTTTGTGAAAACAACCAGTGACACTAATTTTTGTATTTTGCTTTTTCCTTTCTTTTTCCCTATTCCTAGCATGCCTAATTCTTCAGATGAATGCACTATGCACGACGTAGATGTAGTGCAACGAATTGTGGAATACTTCTTGATGCATGAACAACAGCAAATGCAACAGCAACCAAAGTTGGCGAGATTTAACATTAGCAGGCTCTTGGACAATTACCTAGCTGAAATTTCAAGAGATCCAAATCTTTCAATTACTAAGTTCCAAGTTTTAGCTGAATTGCTACCTGAAAACACTCGAACATGTGATGATGGTCTATATAGAGCCATTGACACCTATCTCAAGGTCATCAATCCAACTCTTAGTTTTTGTGTTACAGATACAAAGTATTTTATGTTCTGATATTGACATGTTCTGTGCAGACCCATCCTTCACTGACAGAACATGACCGTAGAAGACTATGCAAAACAATGAATTGTGAGAAACTTTCACTTGATGGGTGTACACATGCTGCACAAAATGATAGACTGCCTCTAAGAACCGTTGTACAGGTTAAGTTTACAAGAACTCTAGAACTTGATTTTCAATTCCTTTGTACTCATAGCCTACACTTCCATTGCAAGGATTAAATTCTCTGAACATTGCAGTAAAACAGAATTGGTTTGTTAGAGCAGTTTAAAGAGAAGAAATGTTGACACATGAAATAATCATTGCATTACAATATTCTACAGTTAGAACTAAAGATTATCAGGTCCATTTTCATTAGATGATTGAATTCAACAATATAACACACCGGAACCGGTTCAATTCATAACTATGCATGCCATCTAATATAGTTACAATCAAATAGAATATTTTAGAGCCAACATGACCGGAGTGATGGCTGTCATCTGAACACTACACAAGTCATGCAGGTTCTATTTTCAGAGCAAGTAAAGATGAGAGCCGCAATGCAAGAGAAAGAGCAAGAACAAAGTGGAATTAATTCTGAACAGGATGAAAACCAAACATCTGCAAGTATGGACATCAAAACACTCAAATCAGAGCTTGAGCACGTAAAGTCCAAGATGATAGAACTGCAGAAAGATTACTTCGAATTGCAACGGGAATATGAAAAGTTGAACAAGCCGAAAAATTCAACTGGCTGGAGTTTAAATTGGAGGAAGATTAAAAACTCATTTCATGTAAAACCAGCAGGAGATGAAATTGGAGATGAACAGGATGTACCAAAGTCACCAGAATCTGTTCAACAAAAAGGAACCCCTAGAAGAAGGACCTCGATGTCTTAAAGTATTTCAACAAACGAAGAAAAAAATCTCGTGTGAGAAAGACTTCTCTAGCCATTTTTTGTATGAAACATATAGATTAAATTACGTACCTAAATTTATTATGGACTCCGAAGACAGAAAAGTTCCTTGATACTTGCATACACAAACAAGTAATAGATGCTTAATAAGAAAATGAAATTACTTTCTGAACCGATTGCATCAATTATCCAAGTTCATGGACTTCAAGGACATAGTTTATTGAGCATTAAATCATTAACTCATATTTTAGCAACGATAAAAGATGAGTTCAAAGGGGGCAAAAAAATCAAAAAAATAAAACTCCATATCTGCAGAAAAATGAGGCTGGAGAGGGAATAATGTTTGCATTCGTAATATAAGCACTATGCAGTTAAATTGGAAACATAAATAACCATACTATCTGCTTTAATACTAAATAAATTCCTTCTAGCTGCTGCTGATTATATATATTTATATAAAACAACAATACTCCATAACTTAAATTCCCAGGTGTTACATTATTATGGCATGCATATATTGATGAGGATAGAATATAGAAACTTAGAATATATTCATTCCTGATTTACTTAAACATCAGTGTTCATGAAACAAGGATGCCCATTTGAATTCTAAACAAAGTTATGAGACAGGACCACATAATTCTGGAGATACAGTGGTCCAAAAGAAAATGACTCCTCTGAATATTACAAATGTACTACAACCTTGGATCAAC
>NC_029774.3:129435367-129435622 GCF_000817695.3 Arachis duranensis
TTTTTAATTTTCTAGTTTGGGCCCTCCCCTTGATTTTTTTTTCTTTTTTTTGCCTCCTCTGAAGTTATATTTTCATGTTGCTCCCCTTCAAATAAAACCTCTAGCTCCGCCCTGCTTGGATCTCAGGTAAAATATTTGTTTGGCTTTTCCAATCCATGATTTGAGTGTTGTTTGCAAGTTGGGATTTTATATAGAAAAACGGAAAAGCGGCAGAGCTTGAAGAATAAAGTGGACTCACAATTGCTCTTCAAGAGT
>NC_029774.3:129435650-129441586 GCF_000817695.3 Arachis duranensis
TCTTCAAGAGTAAAAAATCTTTTCAAAAAAAAAAAAAAAAACTTTTCTTCCCTTTCTTCTCTTGTAAAACCTCAACTTACAAACACATCAAATATAGGGGAATCTGATCTTACTTCTTAGTGCTAGTTTGATATAGTTTGTTGTTCAAATGAAAAATAATAAGAAAAAGAACTAAACAAATCATTGAATAGCATAATCCCAATCAATCATTAAACTTCACCAAAAATCAATGCACTATTCACATGTATGGGAGAACTTATCAGTTATCACAAGCATTGAAAAAGAAGAACCAAAAGGAAAAAGTGATCACAAGAGAAGAACATTGAAACCAGTATATAGTTGCTCCAAATGAAAGCTAGCTATCACTGCAAGGTCATCATCTTCTTGTTCTTCTTCATGTATTCGTCATGTACGATAGTGGCAGGTGAAGGATAAAAAATGGGGTAGTT
Source organism: Arachis duranensis (assembly GCF_000817695.3). NCBI lineage: Eukaryota > Viridiplantae > Streptophyta > Magnoliopsida > Fabales > Fabaceae > Arachis > Arachis duranensis. The sequence goes on from NC_029774.3 coordinate 129,436,100, forward strand.
GGAAAGTGGGTTCTTGAGGGTGACGTAGGCCTTCTTATAATCGGGTCTGTTTCCAACCAAGGATTCACCTTTTGCAAGCCAAACACGCTTCGTTTTGCCCTTCATGTTCAAAGTTCGCACCTTTTGAACCTCCAAGCCGTAGAAAGATTGGAGCAACTGCTTAATTTCGAGCTTCGTAGCTGAAGGGACCGTCTTGAACGCAATTTCGTGGACGTTGTTGGTGTTGTTTGAGGAAGTGGGTATAAGAGGAATCAGAGGAATGTTTAGAACATGTGCCATGATTTCTTTTTCGATTTAACCCTTCGGTTCCGTTGCCGATAATCCCAATATGCCTCTATAATTCAATTCCAACTCCAACTGCGCGCTTTCCTTAAATCCCTGCTTAAAACCTTCTTCCACTTACCAGTTACCTTGTACCTCCTCATAATGCTGAATGATGCGGGCCCGATCACATGATTTGTTGGGAAACAGGGCCTAAGCCTAGAAGAAAAAAAACGCAAATACATTATTTCTTTCGGAGCATCGTAGCCCCTCTGCTGTCATTTATTCCCTTGTGGCATTTTTTTAATCCGGTAGTTTTCGGCCCGGGCCCGGTTTGCAGAACTGAGTCCGGATTACGGAGTTGGCCATGTAATGTACCCAAAAAATTGCATGGAGTAGGCTCCTCCATGATGAAGCAGCTTGTGTAGCTCAGAAGATTCTATTTGATACAGTAACAAACTCTTTATATAATTGTCCACTGATATTTATTTTTTTTTTATAATTATTCAAATACTAAATATAAAAAATAATTATTTTTAGTAATATTATGATACGTCACTAGGAACACGGATAAAATTATTTATACAGAGTACATTAACTTCTTATTCTTTACCTTGTTTTTGTTATATAAACCTTAGTCCTTAATGACTCATTGGCATTTGGCAATCCCTTACTTCCTTTGCTTACAAACCTCTTCACTGAAACCTATGTAGTATGTCAAGTCATTGGATTTTAATAGGGCTGAATGACAGTTGATGGAGGAAAACATTCAGCTATCACAACTCACAAGAACATATTAAAACTTTGGATCAGTCCGTCCTTATTGTCCATGCATTGCAGCACCATGACAAGAATTATAATATTTCTGTTTCACTTGGGGAAAATAATTAAACAGTAAATTATTTCTCCGTAGTTTTCTTAATCAAGATTCATGAAAGGTAACATAGGCATTGGTTTTCACTTTTTCTATGAATATATATCGAACAGGTGACCACACCGTCAAAAAAAAAAAAAGAAGAAGAAGAAGAAAAATATTGAACAGGTGACCAAAATGATTCCCTCATTCAAGAAAGTTCAGGGATATTTAAAGAAGAGAGCTCTGTATTACATAGTAATTCTACTTGAGACCGAGACGGCCTTCAAAAGAATGTTTGCCTTCTATAATTTACAATATGCTTACAGATATTCTGGAATAACAACATAGTGTAAGTGGGGGAATTAGTAAATAACTTTCCCAAACTCTGGTGGTCAGATTTTATGATTCCTTCTTCTTAATCTTAATCTGGTACGGGTATTTCTGGTATATTGAGATACTACTAACCACTATTGGAAGAGCCACAAGGCAATACATTGAAGGTGGTTCTCCTTCGAATAAGAACTGTAGCAATGCTGTGACAAGTAAAGCAGAAACGATGACAAAACCCTGCAACCACATTGAATTAATGCCGTCATTACTAACCTTTGAACAAAAAAGACAATATATGAAGAGTTTCATCCTAATATATTCCAGCCTATCCTTTGCAAAATTCTCATCATGTTCAGCAAATCCAAAGTTCATCGACAAGTTTTTGTTGCTAAAGTAGCAATTACTCAGTTAATTACAATAGTTCTGTGCGTTTACTGCCTCTACCTATCCACCAATAGCAGTATAAAAGTATCGTAATGTATTAATGTTGCAAAGTAATGACAATGACCAAGTACCATCTAATCACTATGTCAAACTTACCTTTCTAACACCACCAGCATGACTTGTAACTAAACCAACGAGAATTCCACCAACGGCATTGAAAATTACTGGTATCTGATAAATAATAAAAAAAAATGTTAACTCTTTTTTTTTCCCCTTTTTAAAGTTGTTACACATCAATAATAAAAAAATGTTACTCCCAAAATGTTACAATCACCTTACATATTGAGTAATTGCTTGGAATAAGAAACTAAAAAATTCAACTTATGAATGCGCAAGTGCAATTATACTAAATACAGTAAAACAAAAGATTAGTCATCCAATAGAATCATAAAATAAATAAATAAATATTTTCCCAAGCATAAAGATGTATGAATATCATATCTTGTTCACAACTGATCAAGGCATTCAATAAGCAGCTGGGGAGTGGGGACATGCAGTACAATCAACAGTCAAGGGGATATTTTGGATTTCTCTATCTTTTTTGATATGAAATTCTAAGTATTGTAAGACAAAAGTCACTTATCAGTAAGAACATTACCAGGGTTAGAGGAGTCCAAGCATAAAAGAACCCATGTTGTCTTATAGCTTCCCCATCTGGAGATTTCAAAGTACTGGCAAGCAGACATAGACTCCCAACAATGGACATTTCTATTGTCATCAAATATGATGAGTGCTTCTTGACCTGTAATGCAAGGAATAGAAAGGATTAATATAAATATTCGTTAATGTAGGAAACTGAAGTCAGGAAAGAAAATTGAAATTATGGGTGACCTGAGATGCCCATTGACACAAGGCAGAAGCTAGTCCAGATAGCACTGAAGCAACCAATACAGGAACAATTCCATAAAACAAAATTTGATCTGCATGCCCACCAGTAGAGTCTTTGCTAGAGCCTTCGCGAATGCTTAGAAGAACTGCTGCAACTATTAACAAGAACAAGGCCCCAATTTGCTGAATTGATTGTTTTTGCCTGTACCACCCAATAATCAGATACCTCATACACCATAAACATTTTTTTTATTGTATTCGATAAAACACCATAAAAATTTATCTAGAATTCTAGGGTGAAAGCCATAAAATAAATCTGACACAGAAGTATTGAACATGATATCAGTACTTCGGTAGGGTGGTGCTTCCATATAAGTTAAAACAAAAACCCCCGGATTCAGTAAATGTTTTTAATCTTAAAAGTATTGCAGTGAGAATATCATTGATCTGCTTCAACAGTTCTAATCATAAAACACAAACCAGGCAGATAGTAAGCAATTATGAATATTCACTAGGTATATATTTTACATAGCACTATATTTAGGCAGTCATTGATAGAGCAAATAATTCTAAATTTGAAGGCACATTAAGTATCGACTCAGCAGCTATTGAGTTAAACCACATACTTGACAGCATAGATAAAAGTGAGCATCTCTACTTATACATTTGAACAAGTGAGTTTTCTCAGACATAGCCCAAATATTAAGAATGGCAGGTAACTGCAGGAGCATACCTCAGTATTAAATAAGTAAAGATTGCAGTGAAAAATATTTTGGTCTGATTGAGTATTGAAAAAGTGAGTGAATCGAGATTCCTGTAAGAGATTTGCAACAAACTATTTTGCAGTGCATATATAGCTGCAGGAAGTCCTGATGCAGTCAATGCGCCAACCAATGTCCACTCTTTATATGCTCTTCTCAGACTACCTTCTTTTGCCATGAAAAATAAAGCACACACAACCTAAACAGAAGGTTAAAGAAATGAGTTTTTCCCCCAATAAGAGAACAAGGGAATAGTACCGGCTTTCTAAATCAAGACAGTTCAAGAGTTACCTTTGCAATCTCACATGTCAAAACAGATGAAGTCACAATAACCTCACGTCTGTGGGAAGAGGGGGAAAAAGTTAATAAGACATGCTTCACATGATCATTTTCAACTAAGTTGTTAACGAATTAGTTAATGCACAAGGAAATTTATGGATAAAGATATTAAAATCAATAATACACAATCAGAAGCACTAACAATTTAAGAAGATTATTTTCCCAACCGAATAATATATATCAGAATTGAATCATAAGAATAAATCCTGCGAGCAAGTAAAATATTTAAGTTAAATAATATTGGATCCCCGCTTCTGGACAGAAACCATGCTTTTGGACCTAAGAGGACTTCCATGTTCTAGCGTTTAGCATCAATAAAAATACAAACAGATACAATACAAAAGGGGTCTCAACTTCTAAAACCCATAAGAACATTTTTCTTCTAATTTATACTAACTCAACAATTGCAATTCCTTTAATGTAGATCCTTCTGTCACAAGAATCGACTTCCCTGTGTTATTTCCGAGAATTCTCAAAATAAACGGTTAGCGATGGTAACTTCGATTAATTAAAGGCGCGTCGTCGTAGCGGCAAAAAATTGAGACGAAATTGAAAAAACTATAAAAAATGAAAATTGATGAACGCAGATCAAAGGAACCTGATGAAACGTTTGGAGATCAAAGGCTGTGCACCGTACTGGAGAGTGAGAAGGAGGGAATAGAAGAGAACTCTGCCATTCATGGCTTGCGAAGATTGGGTGGACTTTGGCGCCATTTTGACTTAGATGTCCCCAGTTCCAAATATCTTCAAAGTTTGAGAATCGTTTGCGGCNNNTCGTTTGCGGCTGCCCTATGCGGTGCCCAGAAAACGACATCGTTTTCCAGTCTACCGGGTTGGGGTAGGTGAAGGGAGAATTGCCGTACAGACGAATTCTCCCTTATGCGGTAACGGGTCTGCCTTCCGTCAAAAGGTCCAGATTAAAAAAAGGAAGACGCCGTTGAAAGATTATTTATAGGGTGTAAAAGAAAAAATAAAATGTCAGGTAGTCACTTCAGCTGAAATTAATAGGGAGAATTATTAAATAATTTAATTGATTTAATTAAATTTTTTATTTAATAAATTTTAATTATTAATTTTATATAAAATTGATTGTATTTGAGTTTTTAATAAAAAAAATTATTATTCAGTGAAAATTGACTATATGTATAAATAGTGAAAATAATTGATTACAGACAAATTTTTTTCTTTATTTAATAGCTTTTCCGTAATGTGAAATAATAATTTACAGGAAAATGTTATATGTATATTATATGCTTTTCTTGTATGGATTTCTAAAAAATACTTTCCTTGGACAGGATTTTTTATTTAAATAAATATTTTATTTATTAAAATAAATAATTATAAAAATTATTATAAAAATATGTATTTTAATCTTATTTTATTATAAACTGTACATTTCAAATAATTTAAAATCATCTATTTTTTCTATTATTTGAAACGTTTTATTTTTAAGAATTTAGTCCAATTTAAATTATTAATATTTTTATTATTTTTAAAAATTATATTTCTACATTGACAAATACACATCTCGTTTACATTGTAAACGAGATAATTATGAGTGTATCGTGTAAACTAGATAAATGTATTTTTTCAAATTTCACATATCTGATCTGCAGTGTAAACGAAATACACTAATAAGACTGGAAAACGTATTTTAATAATAATTTT
>NC_029774.3:129441593-129450225 GCF_000817695.3 Arachis duranensis
AAAAATCTTCCTTGCATACCTTTTTTTTTCATTAAAAATAATCGATAAAAAATTTATTTTATACCATAAAAAACTATATAAAAAATATGTACAACAAATAGTGTAAATTATGATTTTTAAAATCAAACCAAATTAACGATTCAATTGGTTAATTAAAAATCAGCCACTAAAATCGATCTGATTTATAAAAAAATAAGACTTTTACTAGGGAGATAATAAAATATGTATAAAATGATTATAATGGACTATTTATTAGGCTCAATTTAAATTAAAAGAGTAAATTAACCCTCAATAACCCTAATTTCTAATGGCTGTTTAATTTACCCCACCACCAATTTACTCCTATTTTGAATTTCTCCCCCAATTACCCAATCCTTTTGGTTCTCACGGTTTGTCTCCCCCACCAAAAACCCTCCCAGTCGCTGCACAGACCCTTATCGATGCAGAACCGCGTGCGCCGGAAGCTGTAACCCCGGAAGGCGACCTGTCCTCGCGAGCGTCCTTCATCGCTACTCTCAAGTCCCTCACCCTGTTGCCGTTGCACATCTCACCGTCACTGCAGCCCAGCTCCTGCGCGCTACGCCTCCGACCGAATTGCAGCCAAGTGAGTCGTCACCGCTGAACCGATTAGCTGCACTATTCTCCTCGCGCGGAAGCCGTCGTCTCCAGCATACCCGTTGCACTGGTGGTAGCCGAGCATCCGATCCTGGAAGATTAGCCGCCTACTCGTCTACCATTCACCGGGACCACAACGAACATCATCGCCGGCAGTAGGCTATCCATCCAAGGTAAGTGGGTTGAGTTGTTCATTTTTTGATTCGTAATCGTTGTTGCATGTTGTACTATTGACAGATTTTGCTGCTGATATGAGTGATTATACATATTGAGAAAGCATTAGGTTCAATTTTAGTATCCTAGAGCATGTAGAATATGATGTTGGTTGAGATTATTGCAATTTATGATGATTTAACTTTAGCGCAGGAATGGTCGAAAAACTTTAGTGATATTGTATATATAGCAATTAAATTTTTTTTTTCCGCCCCGTGCAGGAATACAACAATTTGATAGTTACTTTAGTAAGGTATTGGATGGTAAGTCTTGCAAGTTTTTTTTTTTTAGTTTCAATTTTGCATGCACAACAATTTCCAATTCTTCTTATATTGCCTTTGTTATTCTAGCCAAAGAATTACCCGAACCTTTTATTATTGGTGTGTAATTAAAATTAAATAATTTTCTTATCAGGCTCGGACCACTAGATTTTCACACCCCAAATGCCAAATTGCATTAAGGGGACTCTAACAAGGAAATATCTGCTATCTGGATATAAAGACACTGTCGAGGGTCTTGAGGTGCATCATTATGTCCTGCTGTTTTGTTCAAACCAAATTTGATTATGTTTTTATTTTTTAATTTTTACTCATGGTCCCAGCTGCATGAGTAGAAAAAGTATACAATATTCACTATTTTTTGTGTGTGCCTCAGGAAGCTAGAGAAATCGCACTAGCCCAGGTTCAAAGTTTTAACAAGACAGACGTCCTTAATTGCAATGAGGTCAATCCCTTTCCTCTAGTGTTCATTATATATTCATTTTCACTCCGTTTGTTTTGGTTTCTATGAATTTGCATCACAATGTCCACTTTCTAATTTTTGTATTCATTCTTTCATTTGAAGCCTTTTTATATTCAGGTTAACTCATGTATCTTTTATCTTTATTCCAATCTATTAAAAAAGAGGTTAGGGCCATCACTGAATCTCGTGCTCATTAGAGAAAGTAAACCTTAACTGTTTCTTTTTTGCATTTTATCATTGGTAAACATTCTTCTTTATTATGTGATTGAATGGTTGGTCTTAATCATAGATATTGGGCATATTTAATTGGTGGTTACATCAGTATGTAATCGGGCCATTGATTTTAATAGATGATGTTAATATATACAGGAAAATTGGGAGAATTTATTTCAATGACTGTGAGTACTATTTTGATATTATTATGTTGAAGGCTTCTTCGAAAACATCTAATTTTTTTATTTTTTTCTTTTAGTTTTTGCCTGATTTGTGTTTGTTCAGTAAACATTTTCGTTCTAGAATACACCTAAAATGGATAGCTAATTTGTGCTTTATTTATTGGCATGACCTTTTCTGGAGGAAAAAAATTGATTTCTGGGTCTGCCAAGTTGTTGCATTGTGTGAAAGTAGTTCACACGGATGATTGATATGGTTGTAATTGACGGCTTTGCTGCTTCTCTTGGTTTGTTAATAATTTTCGTAAGCATTTTGGATGGTCGCTTTAGTAGGGTATTGGTTGGTTGGTGTATCTGATAGAACTTGCGCTTATTTATTTGGATCGTTACTTAAATATGTGGTTGGACAGTTGGTCTTCGTAGTTAATGATCCGTTTTCATGAATTAGTTTTTTTTATCTTAATTATAGATGGTTATTATAGGAATATTTGGAGGTTTGATCTTGATAAATCTTTCGAAGCATATTAGAAATTAGAAAAAAGCTAGAATCTTCAACGCAAATAATTTATTTTCTGCCTCGATACATCAGTATTATATTACGATGTCATCTCGATCCAATAATTAAAGTTACATCAATTGAAATGTAATATTATGCTATTATTTACGTTATTTGACTGCAGGTTACCTGTTTCTTTTGTAAAAAGTTAAATACATAGAATTAAGGGGGACTATTGCGTGAGTAAATTATCACGGTGCTCCAACAAACCATTTTTTACACCGGCCGAACACAAACTCATATGGGTAAAAAGGTATCACATTGTTTACATTATTAAAAGGACGTATTTGGTTATATTTTTTGACTTTATTCTGATCCTATTTTTTCTTCAACAGAAATTAGTCGAGACGCGATGCTCACCTTGCTACATTAACAACTTGTTTACCCACTTGGAACAACATAATGAGCATGCTAAGTTGGCCGAGATTGAGGCCATTGGTTTTGATTTTTTGCAGCGGGTACCGCAATGGCATGTGAAGCAGAGCATCATGCTCCAACTAGCTAGGACTTATGACGTGGAGTCAAATACTCTCAGGGTCGACGCAGGGGACATTTGAATTACCGCCGAATTGATCAGCAATGTATTCGGCATACCTTCTCGAGGTTAGTCAAAGTTATGTAACATGTAAAAATTCTTATGCGTGGTTTTTGTTTTTCCATTGTTGACACTGACTGATTGTTGTACACTGCTTTACTAATGCAGGGGACCCAATTCCGGAACTGTAGAAAAAAAATGCATCGCATTTGGCAATTAAGAGAGAGTTTCAGAAGAAAACTACAACACAACTGCGGGACTTTGTCAGACTTTGTCTTTGTCTGTCCAATGGAGACCGAGCAACAGAGGATGACCTTTAGACGATACTTTATCCTGGTGGTTTTGAAGATGTTTCTTAGCCCCACAAGCCAATAGACTATTTCTCCGTGGCACCTCCCTCTGATATTGGATGTCTCGAACCCAAGAAGATTCCACTGGCCGTATCAGATATTAAAGTGGTTGCGAGATGCGATAAGGATATTCCAAGATCAAAACCGGAAAACATGCGGCATGTGCATGTTCGTGTTGCTGGTATTGCAACTAAATTTCCTAAATTTTAAAAACATGTATATGTTTTGTACTTTCAGCGCTTAAAGCATGGTTCGTTGCATGCATGTCAAGTACCCGAGCCTTGGATTGTTGAATGGACCACTAATGAACTTGATAAGAAGGTCGATCATGTTATCTCACAGGTTCAATCTCTAATAATCTCATTTTTATAATAATCAAACTGAATACAAATGCCATTAGAGGTTCACGTTGATTTTTTTCAATCTTTGTTGTCCCGTATTGAGCACACAGGGTTGCATAGCCGACAATGCAAGGAAAGGGAAAAAACAGAAGAAAGAGTCTAATAGTAAAGCAATAAACAAAAAAGGAAGGTGTAAAAGGCCCGCAAGGACCCTGACCAATCGCCGTCTACCCAGGGCAAGATTACATCTCAACAAAGCTATAAGGATGAGGATAAGTTTATCTGTGATAAAGCAAATTACCTTATCCGCATCGTTATAGCTTTGCTGAGATGTAGTCTTGCCTTGGGTAGACTACGATTGGTCAGGGTCCTTGCGGGGTCTTTTACACCTTCCTTTTTTGTTTATTGCTTTAAGACTATTTCTTTTGTTTTTTCCCTTTCCTTGCATTGTCGGCTATGCAACTCTGTGTGTTCAATACGGGACAACAAAGATAGAAAAAAATCAACGTGAACCTTTAATGACATTTGTATTCAATTTGATTATAAAAATGAGATTATTAGAGATTGAACCTGTGAGATAACATGGTCAGCCTTCTTATCAAGTTCATTAGTGGTCCATTCGACAATCCAAGACTCAGGTACTTGACATGCATGCAACGGACCATGCTTTAAGCGTTGCAAGTACAAAACCTATACACAAGTACCTTAAATATTAGGACTTACACCTTAGGCCTTACATGTTTTTAAAATTTAGTTGCAACACCAGCAACACGAACATGCACCCGCCGGATGTTTTCCGGTTCTGGTCTTGGAATTTCCTTATCGCATCTCGCAACCACTTTAATATCTGATACGGCCAGTGAAATCTTTTTGGGTTCGAGACATCCAATATTAGAGGGAGGTGCCACAGAGAAATAGTTTGCTGACTTGTGGGGCTAAGAAACATCTTCAAAACTACCAGGATAAAGTATCGTCTACAGGTCATCCTCTGATGCTTGGTCATTGCTGAAACTCTCTCTTAATTGTCAAATGCGATGCATTTTTTTCTGCAGTTCCGGGATTGGGTCTCTCGCGTTAACGAAGCAATGTACAACAATCAGTCAGTGTCAACAAAGAAAAAACAAAAACCACGCATAAGAATTTTTACATGTTACATAACTTTGACTAATCTCGAGAAGGTATGCCGAATACATTGCCGATCAGTTCGGCGGTAACGTGAATGTCCCCTGCGTCGACCTTGAGAGTGTTTGACTCCACGTCATAAGCCCTAGCTAGTTGGAGCATGATGCTCTGCTTCACATGCCATTGCGGTACCTGCCGCAGAAAATCAAAACCAATGGCCTCAATCTCGGCCAACTTAGTATACTCATTATGTTGTTCCAAGTGGATAAACAAGTTGTTAATGTAGCAAGGTGAGCATCGCGTCTCGACTAGTTTCTGTTGAGGAAAAAATAAGATTAGAATAAAGTAAAAAAATATAACATCGACATGTTGGTTTGATAAATTCTCTGCAATGGCAAATGGAACACAAATTAGCGGTTCAACCATATCGCACTCCATTAATGAATTTCAGTTCGGTGGTGTGCATGAAGAATGACCCTCGCTTGAAACACGTTCGTCTTGCGATGTCGCCATTCGGAAGAAGGCAAACCGGCTGCGCATTGACCTTGTTGGAGGTCTGGGTTGCTGTGTCGGTGAGAAGATCCTGCAAACCAACGGGACGCAGTGCTGGGCGGTGGACTGTGCGGAGAGGGCGGTGGGAACAGACACAGACGGCAGTCGGTGACCGTGGCGGAGCTAAAGCGGCGAGATTCTCGGATTAATCGAGAAAATGGAGGTCACACCGTCTTGAGAGAGGGAGTTCGTTGTTTTGATTCTATAACGGTAATCCTAATTTGTTTGAAATTTCAAATTAGAAAGAATTCAAAATTAAATAATTACCCATAATTTAATTTTAATTTCAATTAAACCCTATTGTATGTATTGTACAATAAGGGATATTGTCTTCTCATACTTTTCCAAAAAATAATAGTTACGAGTGAACAGATCAAAAATCGATAATCTAATTTAAATTATTTTTATAGTATAGTTTAAATTTTTTTATATATGTATTTTATATTTATTAAAATAAAATTAAAAAAATTCTATCTATAATAATTTTAACATTAACTCCCTGTAAAACATTTTTTTATTATATTCAATTCAATTTCGTTTAAATCTCAGTTAAACCTTTAAATCCTTTAAACTTTTAACATATTATTTTATTAAGAACCCTACTAGGTGCTAACGTCTCTTTTTTTCAGCAGAATGCCGTTAAGCCAATTAGCCAACAGTAACTATGGATAATAGAAATTAGCCACCAAAGGATCCCTGTTTATGAATGCCTAAGACCTTCTCCCCGATTAACATTCCCGTTCTAGACTCAAAAAATAGCCAAGCTATACGAGTTCTATCCTTAGTTTTCCTCCATCACCTTTTAAGTGTGAAAACACAAAATTGACAATTTTTGTGAAGGAGAAGAACCATTGTACTGTCCTTGCAAATATTTACATTTGGATAACATGGGTGGACGCATAAAACTTCTCCATCACAATCCCAGTACTTGCAGGACACTGTTGGTTTTATGACTCAACACAACCATCCAATAGAACACAAACAGCAAGGCATTATCAGACTAACATCTTGTAAACACCAGAGATATTCACCAATGACAGATCCCAGGTGCCTCTGTTTTGCTCAATGCCACTATTTCCTCATACTGTGAAGAAAATACAAAGCCCCACAACTGCATGGAAGACACAAAAATGAAAAATCACTGATTAGCTCCTTTATTTCTAATAAATGACTCCGCTTAATTGATAATTGTTTTCTACTTCTAGTGTATGTGTGGGAGGGGAAGGGGCTCAAGTGAGCATGGGAGCTCCGTGCATACCTCAACTTCCTTCACTTCAAACTCTCTAGAATGTGCAAGGCAAGGATTTCCATAGGTTTCTGAGACTGAACTTGATCCATGCATTCTTGAGAAGAAATGTAAAAAAATGTTAGAAGAAAATGACACGGAGTGCAAGCTAACAATTTGTTTTTATGACTAAAATACAAAATTCTTACAGATCATCCTCCAAATAAAGCGCAAAATTACTTCCTCCACCAATAGCTAGAAAGTCACTGGTGCAAAGCGTGAAGTAGCGATTTTTTCCTGCAAAATGTAACTCAGTTCAGCATAGTTATTCAAGAAAAAGAGCAGCTCCTGGAATTTCAAAACTTAAGAAAAGCATCATCTGATGCTTAATCTCACACAAAATCACTCTGCTGAATATCTAACAAACATATCACGTGCACCTTTTTTGTTCGACCATTAAAAAAAAAACAACACAACATAATTCATGTAGCATAGAAATTCTGGAGTTTCTGCTGAAGAGCAAACGAAACCTTTCCTCAACAAGAATTGGTTCAATATATTCAAAAGATACATTTCATTGAACGAGATGTCATGTGATCTTATAATTATCCAGAAATGTAGCCTTTTAAATTTATAAAGAATGGATGGAAGGAAGTTCTAAAATATTGCCAGGTTTTAGGCAAAAACAATAGGGATGTCCTTCATGGCATAATTTCCGAAGAGTGCACTACAGAACACGTGGAACATTCCTACTATCAAAATATTCAAAATCGTATAAAACATTTAGGCATTCTGAATATTAATTACTATCCCTTATTTTGATTACAAGCAAAACGCAGAATAACTGTAACAGTAAAAAGATAGACAGAGAGAAACGTGTTTGAACTGAATCAAAGATATACACCTGTTGGACGATATATAACAGGATGACCGGAGGTATTTGTGAAAACAAATGAACTGTTTGTACCCTGTGCGAAATTCAATGTCAACAAGATACAAAAGTTAAAAAGGAACGTTATTGGAAAATAAACAATCATAATTAATAAAGCAGCCAATAAAATCAGATAGTTAGAAAGGATAAAATATGACCTGGTACTTTTTCTTGGTGGAAGGTCTAAGAGGTGCTTCAACCAGGCCACCAAATACTGCTCCTTGACGGTCACCAACAACCTGTGACAGAATACCATTGAGAACCAATTCATGAGTAAAGAGTCCAGAAAGCCAGAAATTAGGCTCACCAGTTAAATCACACAACAGTAGTATGTCTCTTTAATATTGGAATTCCAAGACATTGCTTTCCAATTCGACAGCCTAAACTTGTTTTCATAGTGAGCTTACAAACATGTGACTTCAACTTACAGTCTCCTTAAACAAGGACATGCTGGCATTTATTATTATGTCAAAATTTTGTATCCAATATACAAATACCACCGAGGCCATCAAAGAATCAGGACTACTAGAATACATGGTGCTTAGATTAAAGAGAAACTCAGCCTTTCATCCATAACATCAAATTGTGTTTGGCAGCTATAAACTAACATTGTTTCTCAAATGCAGACATGGGTAAATACGCGCTTAAAAGTTAAAACTAACATCTGCTCAAGGGGATGAAACATTACCAACAAACTCAATCCAGGCCAAAGCATGCTCCTTCGATAAAGAGTTGAAAGTGATGCACCATGCCTCCAGGTGCTGCATAAATGCAGAGGTAAATCCAAAAACTAATATTCATTAATAGCAATGTTTGTGAACCTCTTAACACACAAAAGCATACTCTTGTGTCCTCCATGATCCAAAGAGTGAATCTTTATTCTTAGATACCTGTATAGCAACATCCATTTTCTCCCTTGAACAAGACTAGGAAGCGAAGCATACATGGCATTCCTTACAGCAGCCGAGATGAGCATGGAAGGCTCCGAAGTTTCAGGGGGCTCATCAACCAAATCCGTCTTAGGCTGATTCTCGACAAGCTGAATCTGCCCCATCTCTA
>NC_029774.3:129450240-129513583 GCF_000817695.3 Arachis duranensis
AGCGGCTTGGTGAATGGCAGTAAACAACAAACTCTTCTTAAGAACAACGTTTTCCTTCATGGCTAGGTCTGATAAAGGATCATCCGCAACAGTTATTATATCATGATGAACCTGCCCATCCGGATCAGCATGGTCATCAGAATCCGAGGAAGACAAAAAAGAATAGAGGAATGCAGCAAATGACGAAGTATCAGGCCCATCAACTAAATCACGGATACCCTCTGATTCACTCCCTCTTGATTCAGATTCAAATTCACCCGCTTCCTCCTGGAGAAAACAACAAAATTCCGCGAGATTTGAAAGGGAAGAAAACAAAAATACATTCCTTAAATAAAAATGACAATGCCGTTACGCCCAAAATCTAGGTCCAGCCTATGGGACTAATCCAATTCAATAATAATGAATGATAACGATTAATAACAATAAGAGCATGATATGATGTGATGAGATATAAATAATTGATAATGGAAGGTTGAATTGAGAGAGAAAAAAGAGAACTTACAAGAGGAGGAGAGGGTTTGTTGTTGTTGCTGTTGGTTAGGTTATCAGAGATCGGGTTGAGAAGAACAGTGGTGAGATCAGATACAAAGTGAGCTGCTTTGCTGCGTAACGATTGCTTTTTACCCATATTCTATCTTTAGCCACCTTTTTTCGTGGATGCGATTGTTACAATTTCAATTTTCCACCGCACAATGGTTGTTACAATCGCTGCGATTCCTATACTATTATTCTTATTATTCCTACTCGATACTTATGGTTCGTCCACCATTCCTTTCTCTCCACCAAAGTCGATCATTAATTTAATTCAAATGATGTGGATTATCTAACTGTATAAAAGAAACCGAACAAACCGGCGCCGGCCGAAGACTACAAAATAATAATAATAGTTTTTGTTGGGTAGAGAATTGCTTCCAGACTGTTGGCAACTCTCCCGATCCTTGTTTTGATGCTCTCTCAGCAGCAGTTAGCATGACTCACCTAAAATTTTGCATCTCTCTCGGCGCCAAAGACAGCAAGCGGGAACCCCTTTGCTATGTGATAATGAATAAAATTTATTTTATGGGCGTTTCATAACAAATGGACTCCATGGCCCAATGGATAAGGCGCTGGTCTACGGAACCAGAGATTCTGGGTTCGATCCCCAGTGGAGTCGTTTAAATTTTTGGTCCATAGTTGACTTCATCATGTATATTATCAAAATAAGTTAAATTAAGCTCAACGTGACTACCTTTTTTTTAATCATGACCGAAACCTTGCTCTGTAATTACCAGATTAGCACACTGCACTAATGACGCTAATGATTGTTGTATAAAAGGAGAAGCTCGCCTTAACTCTGCGTTGACATTGGCATTGCTTCCTGGGTTCTGAATTTTGTAGAGACAGATCGCGAAAAACGCAGCGTTGTTTTTGACAATGGCGACTTTGAAGGTTCCTGCTCAGATTCCTTCTCCGGAAGACGACTCTGAGCAATTGCGCAAAGCTTTTCAAGGTTACTCTCACTCTCACTCTCTCTCATTTGCATCATCCTCATTTTTCTTGTCAGATCATCGATCTATTCTGTTCACATTTTATCGATTCATCTCCCTTCTTTTTTTCTAAAAAAAAAATTAAAGACATAAAATAAATTTGGATCATGATCTGATTGTACGGCTCCTTTGTTTCTGATCAGATGTTAGAACTGCATTGCATTCATTTATGATACGTGTTTTGTTTGTGCATTTTACTGTTACTTATTACTGCATGATAGATTGCGACGATCATATTTGTGCAGTTTCCTCGCTAGAGATTTCGATTTACTCCTGTTTCCAATATCTGTATATGTAATTCAATTGGATCAAAGTATTACCAAATGCAATAATAGGTGACCTGTGTGATGTATAGGCAGGACATTGTTTTCTGCTTGTGTGCTTCAATATGTAGTGGCAATTAGAATTACAGAGAAAAACAAATATATGTTGATCTTTTTTTTTCCTTTTTTTTAAGAAAAGAATAATCAAACAATTAAGCGCTACTAGATTTGGGAAATTACTTTCTTAATACAAAATCTTTCATTATTGCTACAAGTTGTTGTTAATGTGAAATGTCTTTGCAGGATGGGGAACGGACGAAGGACTTATAGTAAAAATCCTGTCTCATAGAAATTCAGCTCAGCGCGAGTTGATTCGTGCAGCTTATGCTTCAGCTCATGGAGAGGATCTTCTTACATCGTTAGACAAAGAACTTTCAAGTGACTTTGAGGTTTGTTTTTAAATCCTTTGCTATCTGGCTTGTTTTATGCGAATCTCGGTTTGACACATTCAAAGTAATTTGACTTAGGAAAACTGATATGTGCAGTTATGAAGCTATTTTCAATTCCAGTGTTTGATCCTTTGTTTATTTTGAATATAACAGCGGATTGTGATGTTATGGACTTTGGGTCCTGCTGAGCGCGACGCCCTTTTAGCTCATGAAGCCACCAAGAAAAAAGTGACTTCACCAAACAACTTTATCCTTATGGAAATTGCTTGCACCAGATCTCCACTTGAACTCTTTAAGACAAAGCAAGCATATCAAGCTCGTTACAAACGTTCCATTGAAGAGGATGTTGCTTACCATACTTCTGGGGACTTTCGCAGGGTAAAAACTTTAAAATTTCTAATGTTCTTTGTTACTACAAAATACTCAGAGGAGGTTGATGCCTATGTTTCATGTTATTTAATTCATCAGACAACATCTTTCAAGATTTTTACAACTCAGCTTGAAAGGTATCACCTTTTAGGAGGGCCCGTTTATTTTAAAAAAGGAACTAATATGTTCCACAAATCTGTGCACATTTACAAGGTGGATTGCCAGATTTAAAAGCTAACCGACATGCTACTTTTTACCTTTGCGTTATTATTCTCTGTCTAGCCTAAACGCATATTTTCAGTAACTTCTTTTTTGTATTTCCTCTTTTTTTTAGTTACTTGTTTTGTATTACCTAATGAAACCTTTTCTCTTTTGTTTTTCCTGTGGTATTCCAATAATAGTTGTTGGTTCCTCTTGTGAGCACATTCCGTTATGTGGGGGATGATGTGAACACGACATTGGCAAAAACTGAGGCTAAAATACTTCATGAGAAGATTGCAGACAAGGCCTACGGTGATGAGGAATTAATTAGGATTTTGACAACAAGGAGTAAGACACAGTTAAATGCAACACTAAATCACTACAACAATGAGTATGGTAATTCCATAACCAAGGTATAAATGTTTTGCCAATTTATAATCGCTTGATTATTTGAAGGCACTAAATAGTAAATACGTATTTCTCTACTTTCAAATTAACATATGCATTTTATTTTGAGTACCTAAAGCAGTTATGCAGATAGAATTTTTTTTTTTGGGAAATGATTCCATTGAATAGGAAAATCTAATAGTTAGTTTTGTTACACACCAAAGATAACTGATCACTTCAAGAAGCATGACATGCTTTTTCTTTTCTATTTTCTTTTTTTTACTGGTCATTTATTTATGTCATAAATGAACCAATGACATGCTTTTTCTTTTTCTTTAATGGTGCGTGTAAAGAAGAATGTGGGGGTTCATTTGTGTTTTAGTTTTCAAAGTGTTCGTGATCGTGAGTTCTCTCTTGGTCTCTGATGGCAATGCCTTAGGGGGCTCCGATGAAAACCTATTTGAAGTGTTTCTCTTTGTAACTCTGTATTTCCCTTACAGTATTCGTTGCTACTAAAACTCTTTCTCCTCCTTTCAAAGTCGAGTAATAACAGATGATCCGGATAATGAATACCTGAAATTATTGAGATCAACGATTAAGTGTTTTATTTTCCCCGAGAAATATTTTGAGAAAGTTCTAAGGTTGGCAATAAACAAGATGGGAACCGATGAATGGGCCCTTACTAGAGTGGTAACAACCAGAGCTGAGGTTGATTTGCAGCGAATTGCAGATGAATACCAAAGAAGGAATAGCGTTCCTCTGGACATTGCAGTATCCAACGATACTTCTGGAGACTATAAGGACATGCTTCTTGCCCTGTTGGGACGTGAAGAGTAAGAGTTCCCTTCTCTGTTTAGCTGTCTTGGGATTGCTGCTTAGGCTATAATATGATTCTCCTTTCATCATCAATGCGACCTTCGATGAGCTAATGAGCATCTCTGGACACTATATAATGATGCTTAATGCTTATAATAGGCATGTATGAACCATCTTGGTATTTTACAAATAATATGTCTTGAATATGAAATGCGTAGCATAGACCTTTTATTTTTAAACAAATTATTTCATTCGTCCTTCTCTATATTATTTAAGGATCACCAACTATACTTGCTAAACGTTATTTGCGTACAAACTATAAAGCATAAACCAGTACTGTATCAACTTATCAAGTAGTAGTAACTGCTTATACCAAAAAAGTAAAAAAAGAATTGGTACAATTTTCTTAATCCCATATATCATTGATATCAAAATAAATAGACAATTATCGTAGATATGTAGCAGATTTATTATACTGCGTCGAGTTATATCATGAATATACAATGCTGATATCACAACACGCCAATCCTTGCAGTAAAGTTATTATTATAGGAAGGTTACATAGAACAAATCCAACTATCATAATATAAAGCTCAAACCAAAGCAATGCTGCTTCCTCCACCAGGGGGTCTGCGAGAACCTCTTAAATACTCTCTGGTTTCTGCTTTTCCATCTGCGAATATGTCACTCCCGGTCATTTCTCTAAGTTTAGCACTGCTCAGGGGCTTATCCGCTGATACCGCAGGGCCATCTTCCATGAAAATATTGTTGCCTGTCAGTTCTGCAAACTTCTGGCTATGTAGCTTTTTTGATGTCTTATTGACTGACTCTTCGCTGAATGAGACATTACTTGGGCCTCCTGCAGGCTACGAAAAGAAGAAAATTAAGATCCAAATGCATTTTTTTTTCAAAGAAGCTGCAGTGTCATGACCTGAAGACACCTACATCGGAAACTTCCACTGAAGTGCGCACATTTGGTGTAAAGGGTTCTCCTATCTCTTTGCTTTCTTCCATTTCGAAAGTGTGTGCAGGTGCCGCGGAACGAGGCACAACTTCAAGGGCAGGACCAAAGATATTATTTCCAACCAGCTCCTTGGTCTTGGCGCTTGATATTTGCCTCTTAGTCCTTGAGTCTGGTTCAGTTAGCAACGTTCCACTCAGTTCACGCTGCTTTGTTACCTCAGGTAGAGAGGTTGGTTTCTTAGGAGGGATGCTTCCTTCTGTGCTGAATGATATCTGACTAACTCCATTCGGTGCTTGCTGAGATTCAATTGCAGGGAATATAAAATAAGAATCAATACTGTAATAAAACTATAAAAGCATAACACTAATATTTATATGGTAAAATTGCCCTCCAAACCAAACAAATTAAGTGGGGTACCTTATATATGCGTATGCTTGTTCTGCTGTTTGAATTTGCATCAATGGCTTCAGATGCGCTACCTTCCTCACTGGCCGGAAATATACCGTTTCCAGAAATTTCATTCATTTTGTACCCTGATCTTGGTTTCCTGTGAGCAACATGCATGGAAGGATATAAGTGACATTCACATAACAAGAAGATTAGATTAAGAAAAAAAGAACCTCTAAAAGTTCCACGATTTTCAACACAAAGGGAAAAAGACATTAGTGCCTTAAAATATGTGATATAAATATGGCAGCACATAAGCACGATAAAAAAAAACACACTAGAAATTGTAAAAACTGAGAGGTTCCTGCAACTAATCAAACCATGAGGATTCCCATCAAGTAAAATTTCAAAAACACAATTCTATAAAATTCAGTGTTAAACAATTTTTGAATGCAGATCACACAATAGTCACTTAGTCAGCTTCTTCAGAAGAGGTTCTTCTCACCACACCCTCAATAATAATTAAAAAAGTGCATATTTAAACTAAATCCAATATCGCAATTCAGGAAAGTGCTTAAAGGAACTGAGAGAGCTAGTAGACAGAGAAGAAACAGTGAATTGGATCATAGGACGAAGCAATAAACAAATAAATAAATAAATAAATTAAAGAAGAGACACTACTAGATCTGAATGCACATTCAACATTGAAAATTATAGTTGAGATAAAAAAAAAAAGAAAAAAAGACGTTACATCTTGATTAAACTCTGTTCTTCTTCCTCGGTGAGCTGGCTCCCGCGGAGAACCTCTCCTATTTTGTCCGAAGGCTGTGAATAGTGCCAACAATTTGACAAACACACACACACACACAAATACTGTTATGTTGAGGAGAGATTGAAGAAGAGAATAAGCTCAAGAAGAAGTAACGGTTGAAAATGCGTTCCAACGAAATCGATGCAACTGATTTGATCTTTCTATCTTCTTTCAATTTCGAAATGCTAACTGCAATATATATATATATATATATAGTACTTAGTAGTAACCCAAATTATTAGTAGCTTAATTCAAGTACTAAGCAATAATATTAACTAACTGTTGATGAGTCGGAGAGGAGGGAGAGTAGAGTATGTAATGTAACTGTCTCAGTGGATTGGATTGATATTCGCTCATTACAGATAATGGCCATGTGTCATTCCACCCTCCCTTTATATAATTTCTTCCTTTTTCCGAGTACGAGTACTACCTTTTTTACTGTAACTTAACTCAACTGATTATGTCTATACTCTTTGACTACAAGAAAAAGGAAAAACAAAGTAAACAAGATTTATTAGCAAATATTTTGCCTAAAAGTGAGATTACTTTTTTGGTCATCCATGAATTCTCCTATCGGCCAAAGGTAAAAAAGTTGCAATTGATATATGAGTATATGACATATGCAGCAATTAACTGAAAATGAGCTGTAATTTTTTGTATTTATTTTATACTTTTTTAAAGTATAAATAATATGTATTTTTGTTGGGAGAAAAGCGAGAAGTGAGAGCGCGGAGAGAGGGGGAAGATAATGCTGGTGATCAGGTGTTAATCGTGATATTAGACCTCTAAATCAACAATTAACAATTGGTAGGAATATGTCTAAAAATTAAATAAGTAGCTTAGACGTTCCCTTCTATGGTGATAGAGCTTGATATAAGTCAAATTCTCCTCCTGATTTTGCCGAAAGTTTTGTTGTTAAACGTAGCTAATAATTAACTCTTCCGTGTTTCTTAATTACCTCCTTCGGGCAATTTAGGGTAAATCTTTTTTCAGTTAAGTATAAAGAGTAAATACACTACAAATATTCTTTCCATCACAGCAACAAAACTTCCTCGTCATGAAATTTTAAATCCATTTTTAGTTATTTTTTATTTACTTACTTATTTCAGTATATGGAAATTTATACCAAAGGAACTGTATAGCGGTTCTAGCAGTGATTGCTTAGAATTAGGAAAGCAATTCATCTTTGTTTCTTGAGTTAACAAGATGTTGGCGTTAAGGGTACTTCATCTTGAGTAAAAAATTTGTTTAATATCTCACACTTTTCATATATAACTTATTCATTACTCAATTATAGGACTATTAAAATAATTGAATGCGTTTATCTGTTTAATCACCTAAAATTAGTAGATTTTTGCTTCAAAAATAAATTTGTAAAAACGAGATATTTAACAAATTTGATCCGATTAATCCGATTGACATGTTTAATTCTTTTAAATTTTCTATTTTCGTTAATCTTTTAATGATTTTTTAAACAATTCAAGCTAAATATTTCAAATTCAAACCTAATAACCTGTTAAAATTAAAAAAAAAACAAAGAATTTAGCAAAAATTAATAATTTAATCCAACAATTGATTATTATTTTGTTTTTTACTTAAAAATAACCTATTTAAACAAAAATATAAAATGTAGAAAGTAAATGGACTTGCTTGTTTAGTCTGATGGACTTTCGGCCGGATATGTATTATATATACTTAATATTTAATTGGTCCATACTAGTTAACCTGCAGACCTATAATAGTATAAAAATAATATTTTTAAAAATGAATATCAAAAAGAAAATCCCCAGTACCAGTAGACCAGTAGATTAATCTTATACAGTAAAGAAGAAAGTAGAAACTAAAAGCTTCTGGTATGCACAACAAAACACTATTAGGTAACTTTCTTCAATTCCAGCAAGAACAATCAAACATTCCCGTGGCCGTCTGAGATCCTACGTTAATGCCGTAACCAATTCTTGAAGTAGCTTATTCTCCCTCTCATTATCACTCACCAACCATTAAAGACACCGGAATCGCCGAATCAAGAAGAGGTAAGGGCCGGCTTATGATGGCTCAAAAGTCACAAGCTGGAGAGTATGGCAGTGATGCATGTCAATTGTCAACGATCAGTTTTCTACGTTTGATGCTGATCAGTAGCACTTCCATTAACCAACAGACCCACATATATAACCTTAGTATACTAGAAAATACACACACAGATTTGAATCCTCGGGTTCAACTATAGGTCTCTCTCGAAAATTTACTATCCTAAGAAACAGGAGCCTCTCTCTCTCCTGTTGATTATAAATAATAAATATAATTATTACATCCAATTGCTATAACATGTGAATCAATATACACTACCTAAGAGGGAAAGGAAGAGGAGGGGATTGTACATGATTGATCATTATATCAACTGCATATATCATGCAATGATTGTGTGCACCAACTTAGCATCGACAATTTTGGCAGATTGCCATTAGAGTTTGCTTGCCAATCGCCACCTATGGAACAGAATTAGTCTCGGCAAATGTGGAAAACACATAAATAGAGTAAAGGGGAATTGCGTTTATTAAGACACCTAAAGGCTTGAAAACATGCAGCATGTGCAAGACACGACAAGATGTGTCAGATACATAGAGGGTCCATCTAGTAATAATACCTCGGTATATGATCACTGCTTGATCAGACGAAGCTCCCAGTTACCCTCACCATCAATTAGCCGCAATTCCATCGAATGAAATGGTATTAGAGCAGGACGCTGGGATAGCAGCAAAGATATTTAGTTTCATCAGATTATGTTTGCAACTATGCGTGTCTAAGGTAATAGAAATTAATTACAGGATTATCTTTGGGGGGATAAAACATTAAAGGTTTTGCATTATGAGGAAAAAAACACAAAGCGACAAGCTCAAAGTACTTACTTAATCATTAGGTAGTGACACACAACTAACTAGATGAATTTCCAATATATATGATAATCTTACTTGTGAGGAAGTAACCACCGTGATTCCCATATCTTTTGCAAGCCCATAAAGGTGTTCCTCAACATCAACACTAGTTGCACTGCCAACAATATTTTTTTTTTTGGAGCGAATACGACCAGGATTAAAATGAATAAGAATAACAAAATCTCTGGAGAGGAAAAGGCATAGGCAAAGCACACATACTTGGTGCATTCATCAAGGATACCAAATTTGGGCTTTTGAAAGAACAAGCGTGCCTTACAAAACCAAAGATGCAATGTTAAAAATATATAGATAGGGTGAATTCTATAATGCCTATATTTTGGTGCCTACTTTTTTCCTAACTTATTTTTTTGGTATACTTTAAATATTTAAAATTATTTATTTTTATATTTTTAAAATTAAATATTGATTTTCAACCATTTTTAGTAAGTTAGTCAACACTTTGAGGCAACATAGTAATCACCGACAGATAATGCCATCTTTCAGTACTCAATAGTTGTCTTTGGGGCCTACAATATGCTAGATGACGTATTCAAGAAACTTAACAAACTGAAGACTAAAATCACTCTAAAATTTCATTTACCATTCCTAGTCTCTGTTGTTCTCCAAGAGAGAGAATGTCTTCCCAGTTTAAATTGGCGTCCCAACTGCTTTTCTCCCTTTCTAGAAGATAACTCAACCGAACTTTCTCCAGGATCTCTCTCAAGCGTGCATCCAACATACTTTTGGTGTCAGCATGCTTTTTACCTGAGTTAGCAAGATTACAATCATCAGAGCTATAATGGAACAGAAAAATAATTATAATCTAACCTTTGCACAACTTAAACAATAAGATAAGAAAAAAAAAGGAGATTTCAACCAATATCAAAATGATTAACACTGATATCATTCCACTGAATTACCTCTTAGAACTCCCCAGAAGTGAACTTATTTTCAGTTAGTGGAATTGGGGAAAAGTAAACCAAATATCGTTTTACAATGTTTAAGACCTGTGATATTTCTCCCAATCCAGATATTTACCTTCTCCATACAACTTCAATGCTTTAATCTCTGCTTCCTCATGGGAAAGGGGATATATGATTTGATCCCTCAGGGTTCCCAAGCATGTATAAGGCCGCTGAGGAACATAGAAGATACCACAACCTGATCCAGCCTCTGGATCCCCGTCTTCAGATGGTCTAGAGAGTCTTCCACTTCCAAGTGGCCAGAGTCCTCTAAGGACTCTGAAAATGGAACTTTTCCCACTTCCATTTGGTCCTTTCAAGATACAATACATTAGACATCTTCAAAAGGGAGATAACAAATGAAAATGACAGCTGTACCAACCAGTAACGAGTAGGCTTCCCCCACGCTCAATGCGACATTCTAGTTCCCTGGCCAACATCTTTTGAGCAGGGGTTACAATATCAACCTTCGAGAAGGAAATTACATCTGTGGAATGAATATCCCTCCTCACTGGAGATATAACACCACTTGTGAAATTTTCTGTATGATAAATGGTCTTATTATTAGCACATGATGAGTTGATGACAATTATAAAGGATTACTGCCATAGAAACATATTATTGATTAAAGAAAAAGATAAGGAACAATAATTAAATACCAGATTCTGCTGCATCCAGAAATTCGTCAAGCTCAAAAATCCGATTAATTCCCCCAGATAGCTCTACAAACTTTCTATGCAATTCAAGAATATCACCAAAAGCTAGAAAGCTTTGAGAAACAACAGATGCCAAAAACCTCAATGCATGTGCCAGCTCACCTGTAAGTATAGTATGGTACTTTCACAGAGAGGGAAGCAAGAAGAGAAAGATAAAACCAGAGAACAAATGATGCAATCCAAATAACTTACCCTGGGTGCTAATAGATGCTCGATCGCCCTTGTGTTCCATGGCATACAACAAGCTCAGGCCCCAAGTGACATTATGAGGAAGTTGTTTTGTGATATAATCATCTAATATACCAAACAGCCACTTCTTTTTTAGAAGATAATTGGAGTGCGCAAGAAGCTCTCTGAATCTAGATTCAACCATCTGATCAATTTTGAAATAGTAGAATTAGACATTCACAATAACAATAATCTGATTGCATTAAAATCGATAATCATGATGTATAAAGGATAAACTAATAAATATGCTTAACTTTTCCTGTCAGACTTCAAACAAAATACATTTTCCCATATTAAATGTCAGCACATTCTCTAAATGTGCACAAGTTAGGGCATTGTTGGAAAAAGAAAAGGCAAAAAGCTGAAAGGGAAATGGAAATGGAGACAGAGACGATGGCAAGGTTTTGGTTTCACTCCTTATTGCTCGGTAAAAGGTGAAGGGGAGCCTCAGTGTACTGGGGAATGTGAGGGTTGAATGTAAGATGGACTCTAGTTTCAACAGCCCCACGTTAGCAGCATCAGTTTTTGTTTTAACTTCACCATGTCCTCAAATAAGCAGATCTTTAAAGAAAATACATCACATATTATCAAGTTAAAATGCTCACGGCTTTTTCTCGAGCTCCACCTCCAAAAAAAGCAACAGATTCAGCATGTGTACAAAGTCTTTCATGCATAAACCTGGAAAAATAAAGGGTAGAATAGGTCAGAATAATTTCAATATAACTGTTTGTTTAGAGCCAAGACAATTCAGCAGAAGCTAGAATGAGTTTACCTAAATGTTCCTTCAAGTTGTTGTTGTTGACTTATCAAATCACCGAAATCTGGAGTAAAAATTCTTAGAAACCCCAGACCAAGTAACATGTAAGCATAGAGTATGCCAACACCTCTCTGACCTGTTAACAGCTTCATTCTCCAAGTGAACCTTAAGGTTAACAAAAGATTTAATGAATTGATTAAATAAATAAAATCATAAATGCATCTAAATTCATGTGCTAGGAAACTGAACCACTGCAACATATCTCAGTTTAAAAAATGAAGTACTAAACAGTAAGCACTCACCACAAAATATCCACAGATGGCTTTACCATTCCAGTGACCAGTCCTGACAAATCTCTTGTTAATTTATCCAAGTCATGAGTTATCCTCTGATCTGCATCGATTTTTTTGCTTGCCATGTGGAAGACCTAGACAGATATGCATGTAACACGAAGTTGAAACCAAGGCCCAGCCATATGACTAAAGGGGTTTACAGCCAACTGCATGGACTCTAATACTCAATACATAACGGCATATTCGAAGTTTTAAAATTCCTGTATGAAGGAAAATTAACCCCAGGAAAATTCATGGGTATGGATTTTGCTAGCAAATGAGTGTTAAAGACCCAAGTTAAAGTTGCAAAGGAAGATTCCAAGTTTTAAAAGCATTGCAATCTTAAAAATTAGTTGCAAAGAAAGATTTCAAGTGTTCTAAAACCATTACGATCTTTATATGAAAACTTAGGGTGTACCTTTATGACCATTGTTAGTAGAACCATAATTTTTATTATTGGGTAAGCTATTTTTCCACATTTTGTGAGAATATGTTCCTGCCTAAACCTACTGCTTAATCCTCAGTCCTTGCCTATATTTTCCTACCCCCATCTAAACACTAGTCCACATACCCCTTTCCTTTAAAAGTTACTACCTCTGTAAGTCTGGACAAAATGGAACTATGAAGAGGTCAAGGTGTCGAGTCGAGGATTATTTTAAAAAGAAAAAAAAATTAAAGGCAGCATAGCATGGTGTAATGATAAAAATACGACTAACATGCGAAATTATCCGAAGAGAAGGCTGTGGGAAGACACAATTTCTTAAAGAAAAATGTCCATTATAAAAACTTGGGCACTCCTTCCTCCTTAGAAGAATACTAGTGATTTATTAATAACAAATAATTGTCCAAGCACAAACACAGAACCTGCTTACACAGTGAAAAGAAATGGTAGTAAAGCAAGTAATTAATGAATAGTGATACGTACCTTGTAGAATGCATTTTTTCTCAAGTAGTTCTTAAGTAAATGTCTCGTCAAACGAATTCGCCATCCAAGGGCCAACCTGGCAGTCAAGTTAAGGGTGCGTTTAATTTGAATTTTCATTTTCTGTTTTTATTTTCAATGTTTTCTACTTTTATAATTTTGTAAAGGAAAAAGAGAAAACATGAGGTGAAAACAGAAGATAGTATTTTATTGTTTCATTGTTTTCTCTTTTTCTATCATAAAATCTTGAAAATAGAAAACACTCAAAATGAAAAAAAAAAAAAATTTAATGTTTTGAGCTACCCGTAGTGTCATATTTGAAAATGATGTCAATTACTTTATAGAAGGTGCAATGAATGAAGATGCAGCACTTTGGAGAACACTTGTACTGATCAGTCGAATAAAGGAGGCTTTATCCTGCTCCAACACAAACTTCACAGTAGTACCTGAAAACATAAATGCCCTAGCAGATTATATCTGTCGTCTCTCACAAATAACAAAGTTGAATACACAAGCATACCGTTCAATGATGCAATACGATCTGAGATCCATGTTCTTGAAACAACAAGGAAAGCAACAGCAAGTAGTTGTGCTCCTTGTTTATCAAATATGGTGGGCACCTGAAAGCAAGTAGTACCCAAAAAATATTGCAACCGAGATATTTTGTATTAAATCACTGGTATCTACTTTTATAAGGACGTTGGCTCATGGTAAAGCATAATGTAGATAGTGCACGATAATGACCATTTAGTTTCATTCATTTCATTGCAACAGAGAATATGACTAAGAATGCATTACTCGAAGATAAGCTTAAAGAGAAAAAAAATATATTTACTTGTTTAGACAATTATTATCGTAATTTTTCAGAATTATAAGTCATTCATGACCCTACATCAAGCAGATTAAGCTTTTGAGAGGGTAGGACTTTAACATGGTATAAAGCTCCCTGAACAGTTGATCAAGAGTATGATCATCTGCACCGCCCATTTATTCAAGTTTGTTCCCATAGAACTCTTGCATGAGGGGTTGTAATGGTATGTTGAGATATAAACCATTTATATACCTCCCCTTAACAAACTTCAAGAGCTTTGGAAGAGTTGATCTTTGAGTAATTCTTCAATATGTTCAGAGACTTTCAGATCCTATTCTTGTTATTAATTGGAATGAAGTTGCTATATTTTCAAAGTTTTGAAACTCAGATCAACGTTCTCAACCAATTGGGTATTAAAACTCTTTGTTAAAATCCTGATTTTGTGTAGCTTCTCAACTAAGGCATATCTTGAGCATGCCTTTCAGAACTGACTAAATCCTAAAAACCACAACCAGCAGCAAGTAAAACATTCACGGCAATATCATCATCAATCAGAGTACCGTAGAACCCATAAGTTGCAGGGGTGTGGAACTTGAGTACAGCAAAGTTGTAGTTGCGTAGGCATATAAATATATGTTTACCGCACCAAACAATAATATCTAAGATTTTCATAAATAACTCAGACAAATGTAGAATTAATCTATTATGACAGGATAGTTGTCCATCCCCACCATATATACGTCTGTGTGTGTGTGTTAAGAGCATATCTACAGAGGGTACTTACCAATACTTTGCTCATGGCAGCTACTCTTAGTGGCAATGGCCTCAAATTACTTTTAATTTGGGGAACAGCAGATGCTGAAATAGTAGAATTCATGGATGTAGATGATGATATGACTTCTGTGATATATGATTGTGCCCTTGACTTTGAGAATGCAGAACCCTAGACAAGAGAAGAAGAAAATAGGAGGTAGGGAATACTTCATATTAATATAAAATAATGAACATTGAAGATATCACAAGAACCAGAATCAGAAATATTTGAACCTTTTTGTTCGTGGCAAATGCTTCTTGAACTGTCTCTGCATCATGCTGTCGCTTTGTCTGAGATGCCTTCATTGTATCAATCCCCAATTCAGAAGAAGAGTCCTCCCTGTAGCAAATTTGAATCTATAAACAATAGCATAGATCAAAGTTGGACAGCGACAAGCAGCATAGTAAATTTCAAACCTTCTATAACGAACACTCCAGCCTCCCTCACCATCTAAGGATAAAACTACATCATGGAATGCAACTAATGCTGGACGATGTGATATGGTAATGCATGATGTTCCCATGGCCCGAACTTTAGTACAAAACCGTTGTTCCATGTCAGTTGTGACAGCACTTGTGCATTCATCCAGAATTGCAAATTTAGGCTTATGGTAGAAAAGCCTAGCCATGCCTAATCTTTGTTGCTCACCCAAAGAAAGTTCATCACCCCAGTTTACCTCTTTTTCAGGGGGGTAACGGTCCAAAAGATACTCAAGATCAACCTTGGACAGATGTGCAAGCAATTCAGATGAATAATAAAGTAAAGAAATATAGCAATTCAATATAACTAAACAGTAATGTGGCACTGAAAAACAAAGAACAAGATATGACATTCACATTTTTTAATAGCTCCACCATCCCATTATCTGTAAGCGATTCAACCTCTTGACCTGCAGTGAGTGGGTAAATTAACTGATCACGAAGTGTTCCTACAGCAGTGTATGGCCTTTGTGGCACATAAAAGATTTCCTTATTAAGATCAGAGCCAATGCCAGGTTTCACAATATGTCCAGATACCAATGGCCAAAGACCGCCTAAAACCCGGAATAGTGAGCTTTTTCCACTGCCATTTGGACCTTCAGCAAGAGAAATATTAATGCCATATCAAAACAATTGACCACTAGGAATCCTTTTTTTTAATGGATAATAACAGAGTAACATCAATGTCAAGGCTGACTAACCTCAACAAGGAAGTGAAACAAAAAAGGACTACAAAGCAGAGAATTTAGATGATTACCTGTAATCAATAGATTCGAGCCTGACTCAACCCTAAGAGTCAAGTCATCCACTAAGACATTACCAGTGGGAGTTACAACCTGAATTTTGGGAGCAGCATCAATCAATATCAAAATAATAACAAAATCATAATGACAAGTTCAGGTGTATAGATGGTTCATTGAAATCACTTGCCTTGACACCAGAGAATTCAATGTAGTTAGCTTCACTTATGAAACTTCTACTTCCTCGTCTTTGGAGTGAAGATTTCTCATTCTCCAGGCTTAGCTCCCTTGATACAGCCATTAACTCATGAATGCGATCAGCATAACCACTATAAAACATATAGTTTACTTAGAATATATAGGCTTGAACTTTGCAAGGATTTGTATATAACATATGCCTACATACCAAGAATAACCGATATCAACTTCTAAAAAGGATAAATGACAGATTTAATATACCTGAGTCTATTGAGCCGTCTTGCACTAATAAAGAGAGTTCCCAGTGACTGAAATAGGGAAACAATAACACTAGTATGATATCTTAGATTGCTTAGCATCTCTGCACGCCCTAAAGTTGAACTGTCAGACCTTAGATGGCCAGAAAAGAAAGGCTCAATTATCAGAATAACAGCAACTGTAGCACCAAGGTACTTCAATAAAAAGTCCTGAATCATGCCAAACCACCAATGGTCATGTAGGACACTACTCAAATGCCTAACTAAGGTCCTAAACTTCTGCTGAATATGGGCTTCTTCTCTCATCTCTCCACCATAAAATGCTATACTTTCCGAATGAGTCCTCAATCGCGAGTGAAGCTGTCGATAGTCTCCTTCCAATTGCTGCTCTCTGGAGATTAGTTTACCAAATGGAGGAGAGAATTTTCTGATTGTGGTCCCAGCTACAAGTACATAGCCCTGAAGAGGAAACAGCATTTATTGAGAATATAAAGACTGATTTCTGCGTAACATTTGTCTGACAGTCTCCAGCAATCAGCAACATATCTAGAAAAAATGTTAACAGTAACTGTCAATGAGACATCTGCGTAACAGAAAACTTCAATTATGGTGGTACCAATATCCAGAAGACATATTTTGGACTTGCATATGAACACAGCCGCCAAGTGTATAGCAGTCCATCAGTTAGTGCAGTTAAATCATCCCGAACAATTTCACTTAACTCTGAGCAGAACCTTGGCACATCGCTGGCAATTCTTTGCTCTGGGTTAGTTATCCGACCATCACAATGTGATATTTTGTAGTACACCATATTCTGGAAGAAAAATAAATAATAAATACAATACTGACAATATAAGCAGAAATTCAGAGTTTCATGAAGAAACTATTCTGGCGAATCTATAATCTTAATGCACCATAAGCCCCACAATAAAATTCTGGAAAAAATTTGTGATTTGTAATACTGAGAATTGAGAGTAAATAAGGAAGTGAATTTGACTTATAAACAGGTAAGAGATAACAAACTCAAGTAGGATTAACGTAAAAAATAAATGCAGATACTTCCAACGACTGCAGGAACCCCTAAACAGATCAGAAGTGCAGTATAAACACCAAATATATACAACATACAAACTGAACAATATCTACCTCAAAATAGTGAGAATGGAGAATTTTAGTCAATATTTTTCTGAATTGCAGACTCAAAGTCCCAGTAATGTACTTTGATGTAGAATGGATAGTTGATAATAGGAAACACAAAAGAATATTTTCTGAAATTAGCCGAAGAAACAAAGGTACACGTTGCAGAAAAGCAGCACGAAATAGAAAGCCTTGCACTTTTGCTAGCCTGTTGCTCAAAGTGGTCCGCAGTACCTGTAAA
The DNA here is from genome assembly GCF_000817695.3 of Arachis duranensis. Taxonomy (NCBI): domain Eukaryota; kingdom Viridiplantae; phylum Streptophyta; class Magnoliopsida; order Fabales; family Fabaceae; genus Arachis; species Arachis duranensis. The sequence goes on from NC_029774.3 coordinate 129,467,941, forward strand.
TATGAACAATTTCAAATGTTATTGATTTAACATCTTTATTATTTATTTATGGTGGACCAACCAATGCATTTGCTTGTCTGACATTCATTTTCTTTGCTTTAACTCTGAGAACATAAAAGAAAAAAAGCTTGTCCCAATTCTGAGATTCTCTACGTTAATTCAAGAGCATAGTTTATATGACATTTCAAATGCAATGTCCTAACTCCTATAAATGTTCTCACTCCGATATGAATCAAAAACTTGTTAAGTTAGTATAGAGTAAATATAACTGTTCTGTCTAATGATAATCTATGCTTTCAAGCAGTTTAAATTCCATTAGCAGAATCCCACAACTGCAGTTGCATTCCCAGTCCAACAAGTATGAAACTTCAGTACATAATTATCCTTCATGGCCAACAAGAGAATGATATCTTCCCCGCATGCAATGCAGGAGAGTCCACTATTATCTAAAAACTGCATGGCGGGTCAGACAAAAGCCTTTGTTTTGTTTTTTATATATTATTTTGGTAAATACTTTTTGCATCAGCAATTGAGCATAGTGATTATACACGACACATTTGTAGATGATGCTTTACAAATAAGGCATACACTGGCTCACTAATCTCAAAACTAAATCGATAAAATATCACGTAATATATATGTATTAAAACATGCCTTATTCTGCATTGAAATGTTAAACTAAGCTTAAAGCATAATAAAATATAGCCTTACCACTATGGCAACTAAAGCTAAAAGGTTCCTTGCACCTAATTGGCCTATGTCAGATAGAAGAATTGCAGCAAGGACTTGAAGTGACTTCAACCCTCCTTTCTTTTGTTTATTTTGTGATGTAGTAATTCCCTTTGCAGCCTCCTCCTTTGTGAGGTCTTCTTTATCCTTGTTATGATCATTGGAATGGCCTAAGGCAACATGTTTATTAACTCTAAACCGCGATTGCACATATACAGCAGTTCCACCAGCAATAAAGATACCAGTTGCAAGTAGCAAGGTTCTTCTGCCATAGCCCAGAAGAAAAATAAATGAACAAGATTACGGTAAGTATGATGAATTAGTTACACCTTCAGTTATCTTATTAATAATAAGCCGTAGAATGAGAAACATAATACTAACAACAGCAGAAATGAAAAATTAATTGTCGCCACAAACAAACAGATGAACAGAGTAAGAGTTAAATATACCTCCTTGAAGCTGCAAAATTCTGGCCCTTCTGAGTTAGCTGGAAGAGTTGAAGGGAAGCCATGGCGCAAGGCCAGCCTCTCTTTCACCAACAAATGAAAGAGTTGAGATTGTTCCTCATGCATTCATGGCGCAAAAATCTAGCAGACATTTAATAAAAAAAAAAGTGAAAGATCAGCATCTTGAACCGCATGAATTAGAAATCAAAAGCTTCAGCTCAATCAATTTCAGCATGGCGCTATTTACTCACACAGATGAGGTTCCCACCGCATACACGTCAAACTACGCTAACTGAATGTGAAGGAAAACATATACGCCATAAAAAAGAATATTTTAACAGAGTTCCACCGAACACGTTGGCTGTAGCAGCGATCAGAATGAGGATTCAGTATCATAAGAGAAAAATTATTCGTTCACATTGAAGCTAAAAGAACAAACCTAATATACGCAATTGAGAGTGAAGGAAGCATGAAGTGACTGTATTATTGAATTAGAAAAAGAACCTTGGGAGGTAGGTTGCGGAATTTATAGCATACACCTACTTAACTAACATGTCCTGAAAGAAGAAGAAGAAGATGAATAAGAATCACCGAAAGAAGAGAAATGAATTAATTGATGAAGATGCGTGAGAATAAAGATGCAAGAGAACGTGTTTCGTAGGGGTTGGTGGTTTTAACATAGTAGCATTGCCGCATCGATATCGGGTTGGGTTCGGCAACTTCATTACTATATAATTATTTCTATAAAAGGAAACTTGGTAGATAAATCGTTAAACGCCCATCTCTACAAAAATTTAACGTATTCTTCCATGCTTCTTGGAGGCAGCTTAGACTTAAGAGTATCTTGAATTCTTGACGCCTGACTCAGTTATTTTTACTTTCATTACATGAAAAATTGAAGAGGAAGAGAGTAAGTACTTAGGAGCTACAAAAATGATACATAGAAATTAATTTTATTTTTTAATAATATCAATATTTTACGGTATATAGTTATTCAATTATTTTTTTAAATAACATCTAAATAAATTATATTTAATTATATTACTTTTATTCTAATAAATAAATTTATTTTTTTATAATTTTACTCTTAAAAAAATTTACTCATTATAAAATATTTGTAGAATGACTAATATATAAATTTATGGAAAAAAAATGATACATATACAATAAAGTAATGTAATTCTAGTCATTCTACAAATATTTTATGATGAGTAAAAATTTATAAAAGTAAAATTATAAAAAAATAAATTTATTTAGAATCAAAGTAATGTGATTAAATGTAATTTATTTAGATATAATTAAAAAATAATTGAATAACTATGTACCGTAAAAGATTGATATTAGTAAATGATAAAACTAAAATTTATTTCTATATATCGTTTTTGTCCCCAATATTTTCATCCAATTTAAGTCCTTAATGTTTCAAAATCGCCTCAATTTTGTTCCGCCGTCAACTTCGTTAACAAATCGACAACATTGAGTCAATTTTAAAACGTCATGAACTTAAATAGAACAATTTAAACGTTAAGAATAACTTTAAAACTCCAAACATTAGGACAAAAATAATACTTTATTCTTTAATATATTGTATCATTTTCGCACAACATATTAACAAATAATGATAGTTGACAGCTGATAGTTGAGACTAAAATGTTCTACCAAAACACTACTGATACTTTAATTTCTTGAAAATGATGATAAATTATATTTTATTTTAAAAAAAATACTAAATCTTTGAAAAAGGAAACTTTTTTTTCATCTCTCTCGTCGTCCCCTGCTCCCGTCGCTACTAACCGCCCAAGCCACCACTGGCATCGTCATTGTCCCCGTTGTCGAACTACTCTCTATTGGCAGTTTCACAGTTCCAGCATTGCACTAAGAGTAAGTGACTGTGAGTCCTGGTTCCTCTTCTCCAATTTTCCTGTTCACAATTTCTTGTCTTCTTTTCGTACAATTAATTAATTTGCCAGTTTACTATAATTTTAATATTAAAAATTGATATTTTATAATTTAAATATAAATAAAGTATTCTAAGAGTACTCTTATGTATATCGTTATTAGGATAGAAAATTCAAATATTAATCATGAACACATATATATACAACTTTTCATACGAAACTATATCAAATATTTTTTGTTTTAAAAAGTATAATTTACGATTTTAATAAATTAGAATACATAATTTTCTATCCTAGTAAAAATATACATAAGAATATTCTTAGAGTACTATATTTCTACTTAATATAAATTATCTATTAATAATATTTTTATAATTTAAATTATCCATTAATAGTTGATTTAGGTTTTGAATTTTTTATAAACTAATTAATTTTCTATTTGACTTTTACTGTAATTGTAATTATAAAGTTAATTTAGGTATAGTTGTTGTTGTTGTGATTGTTGCTGTTGTTGGCAGTTTGCTATGATTGTTGATTGCTGCTTTTGCTGTTGATTGGGAACCACTAGAATTCGAAAATGAGAAAAGAAAAGAGAAAAGGGAAAAGAGAATTGGGATTCTTTTCTTTATTTTTAATTGCTTTTCTGATTTTGTTTAATTGCATTGGTGATAATTAGGAAAATGAAAAGTCAATTTTCTATTGTCGTCCTGTACAAGGTTTTTCTTGGGAAGAAAATTTACGAGGATATTGTTCAATTTGATTAGAAACTAAGAAATTACCTAGATTTACATTTTTGTACCCCTAAATTTGAAACGAAAATACTCCCAACCACCTCGTTAAATTATAAAACATTGTGGATTTCCTTCTTTTGTAGTAGTACTTATATGGTGAGCCATTATTACTGTCAGCTTGTGTTACAAATTACAAGAGAGCTCTTTGGATCATTCTGCCACTGTTGATCCTCATCCTCAGGACTTGGTTTATTCACCGGTGTGACTTGCTCAATGTCAATGGCACCATTACTGCAATGATCATTGTTTCCAGCACAATTATTGTGGATTTGTGAATTCTCTCTCTCCTTTGTCAGTTTTTTCTGCTTGGTGTAATACTTCAGATATATCAGCGTCAAAATTTAATTTGTTTCCAGGCAAAACATGATGTGTCTTTTGTTGGAACTCTATTAACAAAACCGATTTTGGAGATGGAATCTTCAGCAGCTTCTGGCACATGATGGCACCCTGAAAATCTAAAAAAGTATTGTCCAAGAATTGCGACCTCTCGAACTCTGTCATCTTTATAAAGCCAAAAAAACCAGTCCATGTGTCTACAACATTAGGAACAGCAGGCAAAACGAGCCTCTGCATGAGTCTGTTTTCAAGCTCATTCATCAAAATGCGGCACATTCCACGTCGACGATAATTTCAATGAGTATTTAGGATATTGTTCAACTTGATTGTGATTTTGTTTAATTGCTTTAGTGATAATTAGAAAATTAAAAGAGATCAGTACTTATTTGATTGTGCCAATTTTTAGGTTTTCTCTACATGTGGAAGAAATGTAGACCCGTCTCTCTTGTCGTCCCCTGCTCCTACCGCTACCAACCGCCCAGGCCACCACTGATATCATCACCGTCGCCATTGTCAAACTACTCTCCAACTGCAGTTCCGCAGTTCCGGCATTACACTAAGAGTAAGTGATTGTGAGTCCTGTTCTTCATCTCCAATTTTGTCTGTTCACATTTTCTTGCCTTCTTCTTCATCCAATTAATTAATTTGTCAGCTATAATTTTAATAATAAAGTTGATGTTAATAAATAATTTAGACATAGAAATATTATATTAATATTTTTATAATTTAAATATAAAATTATAAATACAGGACTCCAAAAGTATTCTTATGTATATTTTTAATAGTATAAAAAATTTAACCTGTTTTTCTATTAGTCATAACACATATATATACAACTTTTAATATGAAACTATATTAAATATTTTTTATCTTAAAAAAAGCATAATTTATTATCCTAATAAATTAGAATGCATAATTTTTTATCTTAATAAAGATATACATGAGAGTACTCTTGGAGTACCGTTACTTAAATTATATAATATTTCTATGTATATCTAAATTATCCATTAATACATTTAGATATACATAAAAATATTATATTAATAGTTGATTTAATAATTGATTTATACTTAAATTATATAATATTTTTATAATTTAAATTATCCATTAATAGTTGATTTAGGTTTTGAATTTTTGATAAGCTAATTAATTTTCTATTTCGCTGTTGCTGTTATTGTAATTATAAGGTTAATTTAGGTGTAGTTGTTATTGTGATTGTTGCTGTTGATGTGGGCAGTTTGTGATTGTTGATTGTTGGAATTCGGAAAGGGGAAAGGGGAAAGGGGAAAGGGGAAAGGGGAATTGGGATTCTTTTCTTTGTTTTTAAATTTTAATTGTTTTTTTTCTGATTTTGTATAATTACTTTGATGATAATTAGGAAAATGAAAAGTCAAAGTGCTGATTCTATTGTTGACAATAGCGGTTACTATTGTCCTGTTCATGGTTTTAAGATCGTGGGCCACCAAAAAAAATCCGACTAGAGCCCAAGCAATTGCAGTTAGTATTTAAATTTTGGACACTTTAGTCTCTAACTAAAATTAATTACTCGATTGGTCTCTAATAATTAATTCCGTCAATCACTTAGGTCCTTGGCTCCGTCAACTCTAACGGAAGACAAAATAGTCCCTAAAAACTCTAACATGAGACAAAATAATCCCTGACAACTCTAACAGGGACAAAATTATCACTGACCCCTTTATTTGAAAACGACACTATTCTTCCCCAATTTTTATCATATCTCGCATAACCCTAACATTCATACTCTTCTTCTTCACTTTCACGGTCTTTTTTTCCATCTTTTCCTTCCTCCTCTTTAGCTCAAAGATTAAGCCATGGTGTAATTGTCACACGTGTCGCACCTATCTCAAGATGTCATGGACCACACACTTCCTAAATCTTTGTGACTGGTATATCCACCTCCTCTGCACTTCACCCACCAAAAGCATCCACTTGCACGTCTTTGATAACATCACCTAACCCCGAAAACGTCCATGACATCCTCAAGACTAATTTCCACAACTACTCTAAGGGCACGCCTTTCTCCACTCTTCGACAACCAATATAGATTGTTGGACGTTAGGACATCATGAGAAGATTCTCCTTTGACATCATATGCAAATTCTCATTTCAAATAGACACCGAGTGCTTCATTCCTTCTTTTTCGGAGTCTAAGTTGGCAGACAATTTCAACCTCGCATCCAAGCTTTTACAACGAACAATGTCGTCGTTGCCGCTCATATGAAAACTGAAGCGATTACTGAACATTGGTTCGGAGAAGAAGCTGAAGGAAGTGATCGGAATGGTGGACAATGTGGTCATGGAGATGTTAGGGCAGAGGAGAAGGGAGATGGCAACAACAACGACGAGTCTTAACAAATCAGACTTGCCGTCTAGATTCATGGGATCCATCGAAGACGACAACTAGCTGAGAGACATAGACATTAGTTTCTTGAGTATGAATTGGTTGAGAATAAGTTGGGGATTTTTTTCTTGTGAACATTAAATTTATAGAGTGTGCATTGTGTAGTTTGAAGTTACAGTGTTAAACTGTTAGTGTTATGCGAGATATGATGAAAATTGGGAGAGAACAGTGTCGTTTCCAAACAAAGGAGATCAGGGACCATTTTGTCCCCTGTTAGAGTTGTCAGGGACTATTTTGTCCTCCGTTAGAATTAACGGAATAAAGGACTTAAGTGACTGACGGAGTTAATTGTTAGGGACCAATCGAGTAATTAATTTTAGTTGGGGACTAAAGTGTCCAGTCTGAAATTCTTTGAGGACCAAAATGGGTATATAATCTTAAATTTTTTATCTTAAAAATTTGATTCTTTATATTTATCCTATCTCTTACCATTTTAAGTTTTCAAACTCCGATTGGGTAATTAGTAATTACTATATGTGCTTCTATTGAAGCATTCCACCAAATCAACACAAAGGGGACAGAAAGGGTTCTTCTCTCTCCGCAGGATTTAGTGAATTGCTTGATCAAGCCGGGAGAAGATGAGAGATATTCAATAGAAGGTGCATTATTTTGGATATATGAAAACTGTATAGTGTTTGAAGAAGACTGTCCATATGTAAGAGTAGTCCAAGAAAACTATATACAGGAGTTTCATAAGGTAAAATGAATTCATTATCCATTTATATTGCTGTTTTGTTTTATATTGTTTACTGATGAAAAAAAAAAGAACACATTAGAGGCTACTTAGAAATGGATACCGAGGAAGAAATAATAAAGATTTTTCAGGAGCGACCAGTCATAGGATTATTGCTGTGTGGACAGGAATTTGTAAACCTAACAGGGGTATGTACGTATGTCTATATACACTATAATATAATATTGCTATATCATGTCAATTATGTTACCCTTAGTTATTTTGTGTTTCTTTAATATAATATAATTTGGTGACACTATACTAGATAATCCTATCTTTAACCCAATGTGTTTTTCAGTTTGAGATATAACTCCAACAAGTTACCGTCCCTACACTAAAATTTTGCAAAAAACCAGAAATTTACAAAAGCCTATTTAAGAACCTAAAACTAAATTGATTCTAAACTTTTGGGGTCACCAATTAAGTATTCAAGCAACCAACTCAAGAGTATAGGACACCAACTAAATAAACCCTAAACTCAAACTACCCTATCTTCTCTAATTTTCCAAATTGATCATTAACCTATGGTTGCTTGGCATGCAAGAAAAGCCTCTAAACGTCCTCAAATCTCAACTCCAACCACTAATACACAAGCCTAGTCTCACTACCAGCAATACATGTGAATGAGTTCTCCATGTTTTTTTATTGAAGAAGTGTGTCAAGCCCACTGCTCAAATTTAGTCACTTCCTACGACCCTAACAGAAGAATATGAACTACAAGTTAAACCCCAAAAAATCCTAGCTGTTAGAAAGAATGCGGCTAGTAAATTGGAGGTGTTGATCAAGTGAAGTGACCTAATTACAATGTCCAATGTCCAATGGCATCTCAATCCAAATTTCAGCCATTCCGTTTATGATCAACCCAAAACCTATTATCCACACTTCTCAATATCTTCTTGCAATACAATGTGTTTTCCAAGATCCTCACTGGCACCAACCCATGAAGGAAGAATTTTCAGCACTACAAATGAGTGGTGTTAGGAACAGAGAATGGAGAACAGGATTGGTAACAGGAAATTTTCATTGTATGACTGAATTAATTCTCTGTTAGTTAACAATAACCAAGGTCTGTTTGAAATCCTTTAGAATTGGAACTAGAGTTGAATTGTTTTATATATTAATTCTTTTGTTTGGAATAGTTAAAGAATGAGAATTGATTTTATTAGTAAATCCCAAGGATTTACTTTTTGACTAATCTCTAATTTCTCTCAATTTTTTTAGAGGATCTGATTGTAACTGAAGTCATGAGTTCTAAAAAATGAAAAAGACTAATTTACCCTTTAGATATTAGTGCAAAGAGAAGGGTTTTGAGGGTGAGTTAGTGACCTCTTGACGTCGGACCCGCTTAGGCCAACACGGATTGACCTTGTCAACCATGTATCCGACCCTGATTGGCCTTGCTGATCACCTGGCCAATTCTTTTTTTTTTTTCGGTAGATTGGACAACCCCAATTCTAGGTATCCCAATGGATTGGACAACTCCTAATCCTAGTTACACAATACATCCACACACTTCTCACATATTTTATCACATTTTTCTTCAATTACATTCTCTAGAGTTTGAACCCTAAACTTTTGAAGTGGGGAGGAGGAGATATGCCATTAGAGGGAAGGTTCATTGGCGGCCAACTCCTTAAAATGCCGTTGCTCGACTCCTCAGCTGATCATGGGCCACTGCACCACAAATTTAACATGTATTCCTTATGTAATTAGATATAAGGGTAAATTTCTTTATTCTGAAAGCACATTAAAATTTAATTAGAGTAAAGTATCGTTTTTGTCTTTAACGTTTGGAGTAAGTTCTAAAGTTATCCCTAACGTTTCCATCGTCCTATTTAAATTGATTCAATGTTGTTCTGTCGTTAGAAATTCGTTAACAGAATTGACAGCGAGACAAAATTGAGACGATTTTAAAACGTTAGGAACTTAAATAGGACGAAAACGTTAGTGATAAAGACGATACATAAAAATAAATTTTAATTTTATCTTTTAATAATATCAACTTTTTACTATACATAGTGTTCAATTATTTTTTAATCACATCTGAGTAAGTTACACTTAATCACATTACTTTCATTCTAAATAATTTTTTTTTTATAATTTTACACTTTCATTCTAAATAAATAATGTAATGTGATTAGAATGAAAGTATAAAATTATAAAAAAAATTATAAGTAATATGATTAAGTAATGAAAGTAAAATTATATTATTTAGAATAAAAGTGTAAAATTTATTTATTTATAAAAAAAATTACATTACATTAAGAGTAAAACTATAAAAAAATTTAATTTATTTAGAATGAAAGTATAAAATTATAAAATAAAAATATAAGTAATGTGATTAAGTAATGAAAGTAAAATTACATTATTTAGAATAAAAGTGTAAAAGTTATTTATTTATAAAAAAATTACATTACTTTAAGTGTAAAATTATAAAAAAAATTATAAGTAATGTGATTAAGTAATGAAAGTAAAATTACATTATTTAGAATGAAATGTAAGATTTATTTATTTATGAAAAAATTACATTATTTTAAGAGTAAAATTAGAAAAAATTAATTTATTTAGAATAAAAGTGTAAAATTATAAAAAACAAAAATAAGTAATGTGATTAAGTAATGAAAGTAAAATTATATTATTTAAAATAAAAGTGTAAAAGTTATTTATTATAAAAGAATTACATTACTTTAAGTGTAAAATTATAAAAAAATAATTTATTTAGAATGAAAGTGTAAAATTAATTAAAAAATTATAAGTAATGTGATTAAGTAATGAAAGTAAAATTACATCATTTAGAATGAAAGTGTAAAATTTATTTATTTATAAAAAAATTACATTACTTTACGAGTAAAATTATAAAAAAATTAATTTATTTAGAATGAAAGTAATGTGATTAACTGTAATTTACTTAGATGTGATTAAAAAAATAATTGAATACTATGTACAATAAAAATTGATATTATTGAAGGATAAAAATTTATTTTTATATATCGTTTTTGGCTCCAATGTTTTCGTCCTATTTAAGTCCCTAACATTTTAAAATCGTCTCAATTTTGTTCCGCCGTCAATTCTGTTAACGGATCTCTAACGGTAGGACAATATTGAGTCAATTTTGAAACGTTGGGGACTTAAATAGGAGGATTAAAACATTAGAGACAACTTTAAGACTTACTCCAAACATTAAAGACAAAAATAATACTTTACTCATTTATATTTTACTACTATTATTATTAAAATTTTACAAAGAACTAGTAAGATGAACAAAAATAATTAATTTTTAAGCGCACTACTTACAAAATTAAAACACATCAATATAATTGAATGATCGTATAAAATTTTTTATNAGTTTTTCCTTTAATTATTTTTAAATAATAAAAATAACAAATAAATATGTACTATAACTCTAATATAAAAAAATCTATGTTTCTTACTTCTTTTAGATAAATAAATTCAAATTCCTGAAATAATAAACTATACAGTATTACTAGATATACATTATATAAATATTTTTAGCAACTAAGTCCAACTAATTTGTATTACATTTTAGTTACATAATTATATAAAATTATATATAAATTATGAAATAAATATTTTGTAAAATATTTTTAATATGGAACACTTTAAATTTAACATTAATTTACATATTATCTAATAAATCTCTATACAATATTAAAATATACTATATAATATAATTAATTTATTTCTCCCGTGCAGATCTCATTCTATTTATTTTTTGTTACTAAAAATAGAGAGACTCGATTCCGCTACCTCTTATGTCATTTGAGCTATAATTCATTAGCTACAGATCTCACTTTAATTTCATATAAAAACAATTGCATGTGAATTTTCACCTCTATTTTATCCACTTGTCCAATTTTAAATCTCGTTACAGAAAATTGCCCCTGTTTTGAACTGATTTAGCGGGTTTAACCGTTTAAGTACGGTACGAGAACTTGATCAGACCAAAGAAAGAAAGGTACGAGGAATTGAGGATCCTCCGGCGATTGAAATTAATTTTTCGTATTAAAAACTAACATGACTATATAATATTGTAGTCTTTGTTCTTTTTGTTATTTTAATTTTGGTGGATACTACAATAAATACTTTATAATTATTTTCATGTGAATATATTTCTTTTTTACTATTGGATGATGAATTATATAGTTAGATTTTGATATTTATAAAAATGTTGTCTTTATTTAAAGTGTGACTAAATAAATAAGCCACACTTTTAAATAAAGTATCTTCATGAGAAAATATTTTTGCTATCTTCATTTGAATAGTTGTCTTTAATTTTTATTGATCTTGCTTTCTTTTGCTCTGGTCTGGCTTACTCCACTGCTAAGTGTTGAGTTTCTTGTATTTTTTAATTTTTTTTTCAGAAAAAAAAATAGAAGACAAAATTGACAAACACTTTTTTTTCGGGGGGTAAAACTACGTCTACATGTATCTTCCTATGAATACAATCTAGTTCCCATAACTCCATAAGAGCTGCGACTCTCTCCAACACCGTTTACTCTGCATATACAACTTGAATTCGAAACCATTGATTACTTATTACAAGTAAAAGGAAAAAATGAGATGACAAAGGCCAAACTGAGCTAATAACGCAAACTCATCATAAATTTGACCAAATAATATAAAATGAACATCAATAATAGAAATAAAAATGTAGAACAAAATAGAAAAATGGACTCGAGAAAACTTGACCACAAAAGGTCTATATACACAAACTTACCAAAAATGGAAAAGAAAGAAAAAAAAAATACTTCACAGGTTTCGAATGCTATGCAGTTCTCCAAACTTGAATATCCAATTTTTACACTTAACATCGAAAGGGGGGAGAACAAGTATTGAATATGGAAAACTTCAAGTAAATTAAACTTCAACCTCAAATAGAAGACAGAAAATTCACAACACTTCCACTGTTATACATAGAGAATGAGCAACTAGCCCACGTAGCATGCAGAGTTTGAAGCCATAGCAGCCACCATGCTTCATTCATGCAGCAGCACAGGTTTACCCTGTCAGGTCATGGTTCTTCTGCTGCAAGTTGCACACTATATCCGTGCTTTATGTCTGGAGGAAAACAGAGAATTCAAAACCATGATATTGCACTATGTCATGAATAAAATGATACACAGACACATATTTAGATGTATGTTTTATCTTTTTGTTAGTATGTATTCAAGAGAAGAAATTCCAATTAGCTAACATGATACAATCTAAGAATGGAGTTCAGTTGTTTTATGAGTGAATCAAGCTTTTGCCATCAAATTTATTCGGTCTGCAGCGCAGTAAGGAAAGTCATTGAATGCTTTTATTTGTTCAGTAGCAAAGAGGCCCATAACATCTGAGGTAACGGTGGCTAAACAAGTTAAGGCTCGCAGCCGGCAACTAAAACAACAACAGACATTCCAGCTAAAAGCGGGCTTTGGTAAAATAAAATGAATGCAGGAAGTAATAATTTATTCACCATTAGCAGATATTTGATTTAATATGACACAAGGAAACCTACCACTTTAAAAAGGAAGAATGCGACAGTTTCATTTCATACAATGATCCATTTAGATTCAAGTTGATTTACAGTTTTTCAGGTGGGAACATCATACGGTGACGCCTTACACTCAAAATATATCATATTATCTTTGCTTTGCTACTTCATTTCAAAAACACAAGTTCTTTGGCATATTAGTTAATCCTGACCAACCATGTCAATGATGCAACATCACAAGCACGAAGGGGGATCATATAAATGGCAAATCATTGAATTGATGAAAGCACATTAGCATGGGAATCATAGAGTAAAGAATACCTTTCAGCAAAGGCTTTTCATAATCTTTCCCGTCGTCATCATTATTCCAATCACCGTCATCCTCTTCACCCATATCATCCCTTCCATCGTTTCCTATATCACTTTCACTTGCCGTCTCCCATTCAGAGTCATCAGTATCTGGGCCATATAAATCACCAGCATCACCTTGACTATGGACACCCCCATGCTTAATAGCTGCCTCTCGAAATAACCAAGCAGCACGCATCTGTTTCTTGACTAATCGCTCAGCATAATCCGGAACTTTATTTTGTCTCTGTGAGAGATCAGGATCATTTGATTGAGAGCATTCATTAATAAATAGAATGGCATCCAATAAACTCTCTTTTGCTAACCCAAGCATGTCATAAGCTTGTGCTCTTCTCCAAAGGCTTTTGGCATGACGGTTGAGAGGTTTATGAAGGCATAGTGCACGGGTAGCATCACTGATGGCAGCCAAAGGTTGCTGCAGCAAAAGATGGCATTGAGCTCGATTACTATATAGAACAACTCTCTCCTTCTTGGATCTCATTGGACATAATGACAATGCTTCTGAGTATTTTGATGCAGCTCCAGAAATATTTCCAGATGAGAACAGAGAATTTCCTTCAAGCTTGACCACCAGAGCTGCAGCCTGCTTAATGTGTAGATCTTCCTTGGGCATATTCTTTTCCCATTTTAACCTTTGCTTTGAATTTAATAGGTCCTCAATTTGTTCACTAGTGCGACCACTAATTGAGCTTCTTCCTGACCCCTGCGACTGGATGCAGTCCTGAAGAACACCAACAATGGAATCACCAAGCTTTTTGTGGTCGCCAAGAGTTGTAATTTCGGCAAGGTCAACTAATGCAGGAACCACTTTATCAATCACCTACATAATACACGGGCAACTTTTAAATCCAACATGGAAATCCACTTCTAATATTCAAATTATATAAACAGATAACAAGTGCTTGAATAAATAAAAGCATCAGGCATATAAGGAGAAATTGTGTAAAAAAATTTAATCCAATAGACAAAGGTTATTGATATAATGCATTTGGCTTACAAATTTATTGGTATCCTGACAACTTGACAAGGACCAGGCACCTTCCTTGGTGACAATCAAGACAGTAACTAGTAATTTGTCTAAAGCAGCCAACATATGACCATAAGCTCAAAAGATTATTGCCCTACAGCAATGCCTTTAGACATTCAAGTGAATTGATATCCATAATAAAATTGTTACTTAACTCTTCTTAACCCTTTACGCTTAAGGATGAAATTAATTAGTGAAATTTAGGAATTGGAAAGTTTGACACTCACACACAAAAGAACAGATATAAGACAAAAGCATTGTGGTAGTAATTGATTTTAGTCTGAAGGTGCACCATGGGTCAAGTGCAGTATAAAGATTATTAAAGGCCTCAAGATTTTAGCATCATAGCTTTTACTTTTGTCTATTTATTTGCTTTAATTTATACGAAGTTAGGTTTAAGGGATAAGAATATACTTTAATTCACATGTTCAAATGCATTCTTTCCCAGACACTAATTGTGTTTCTTAAAGCTCATTTGTGCAAACAAGCTCAATTGATGTGATTAAGTATCATATCAGAATGAGCTGCCAATGCTACACTGAAAATTTTTACCTTGTGACATGTATTGGGATCTTGAAGAAGCCATAGAAGACAATCAATTGCCATATACTGCCAATCATCCGAAGACCGGGCAATATTACACAAAGCTTCAATAATACTGGGGCAACTGGCAATGGGTCCCCTACCAAGCTTTTGATGACAAATTGTTCTTAATAAACCAATACCAGCTGGTGAATTTTCATTAACAAGTCCACCCCACATGCCAGGTAGTTTGATCAGAAATTCAGTTTTGCATATCGTAGGAAGGAATTCAGGTTTGAAAGCAAAGCAATTAATCAGCTGAAGGGACCAACATTGCAACTGACTAGCCCATTCCTCAGCCTTCCTGGACTCCATTTCAACACCACCCATGCCACGTGTAAGCAAATCACAATGATAACTTAGCCTTCTATCAACATATTGGTAAAAGTGCGAATAAACTATTTCAAGGGAACTCATTGCTAACTGGATGGAGAGCTCAAGAATTTCACCATGACTTGCAACAGTAGGAAAAGTGCTGGCATACGTAGCTAAATGTCCAGCATGCACAGCACTTTCAGCAAATTCTTCCATATTCATTGTGTAGGAACCAATTATATGAGCTGCATAATAAGGAATGTAAATATTTTGATCGTGAGAAAGCCAGCGCCGATTCTTCAGTCCCTTCCATATTAGAGCAGCCATGCATTCAAAAATTCCTAGCTCTATGAATTCAGGGTCATTTGGATGTGCCATTGCCGTGTTCCACAAGCCACTGATAGGGAGCACCTGACCATCATCATCCTGAGATGGAAGTTCCCGAAAGAATTTCAGTATACTTGCTCTACGTTTACTTGGATTCCCTTCCTTCATAACACAAAAGAAGCACCCCGGGTATGGACAGTCTGATGAAACTTTATCCATGCTTGGTAAATTCAGAACAAAAATCCCGTAAATCAGCAACTCTCAAAATCAGCTCCTCATAAGGTGGCTGAACAAGGAAATTAATTTAAAACTGCACCAGAAGTGAAATACAGGATCAGTATATTTAGCTAACATCTGATAAGACCGAAATCACATAATGCCTAAGACTGTATAATAGACAAGCCTACTAATGGATTTACATATAACAGGCAATACCAAACTAATTGGCAGTTGCTTGTTTGTAGTTCCTAAATGACATTAGATTATCAGCGGGAAAAAAGGGGGAAAATGCAGGTCATTCATGGATTATTGTAAATTTAAATTTGAAAAGGATGTGCCGTTCAACATGAGTCCAAATTAGATTATAAAAAAATAAGAGAGACAAAAACATATCACATAATTGCAGAAGTCATCAATTTCCAGCGAAGAAAAAGTCCGCCATGTACATATTATACAGCAATGTTAGAAGAAAAGAAATAGCACCCATACCGTTAAGCGTTTTCACAGCAAACTCTGATTTTGGATAAGAATTTTTGAGCTCAAAATAGTAACTGGTAAGGGCAAAAAAACAGTAGTTTCTGAAACACAAAAGGCAACAAAAAAATGAAATAAAATAGACAGAGACTATCGGAGATACATAGACTGATATAGGAACACCCTAATGCTAGGTATAAATTAGCTAGTACGGAAGATTCTCAGGTAAGTCAAATCAACAAATAAAAAACAAAAAAAAGGACTTTTTTGGGGGGTTTTTTGGTGTATTGCAGAGTGGAGCGTGCTGCAATTGAGAATGAGCTCTGCAGTAGTAACCAAGGATCTGCTTTTAAATATGGAAATAAAAAACAGTGTGAATTACCAGAAGAGGGGCTAGGAAGAAGAAACGAAAGCAATATGAAGAAGAGAGTTGAGTGGTGCTGCGTTGTGTTGGAGGAATGCTGCATGAAGGTTAAGATTCAGCTATGGAAGACGAGTGAAGACAACAGATCCGAATTGGTCACCGTCAGTTGCGACCACCTTGGACCTTTTTCACGTCGGATTTCAAGTGTTCCTAGTAGGCCTCGTCGGTCTCTCTCTTATCGGTAATCAGCGTCACCTTTGATTTAGCCATTTAGGTTAAAATAAAATTGCAGAGAGAGAGAGAGAGAAGAGAAGAAGAAAAAGAGAGAGAATGGGCACCTGGGCCGTTGGGCAGGGAAGGAAGGAACACCAATGAAATCATGGAGATACTGATTTTACTACACTTTACTGCTATATAGTCAAACGGTTTAAATTAAGAAATATTATATTATTATTTTATTACAGGCTTCTGGTAACAACTAATAAGTGTCTAAAGGAATTTATTCTCGATTTTAAAATTTTTACATACTTCTAATCATGCTGATGATGTTGATAGAATAATTTCTTTTACTTTTACAATTAGTACTCTCTTAATCTTTAATAGGTGCTAATTTTAATCATTTTATTTTGGTTTAAAAGAGTGTTCATGTAGAAGTTTTAGGAAATATTATTTTTCTTACTAACAATTTTATCAAATCAAATAAATAAATAAAATTTTAATTATTCTATTAATTCTTGTAATTTTTTAAATTTTAATTACATTTTTATAATTTAAAAGTTTGTAATTAATTTTTTTATTCGATAAAAAAATTTAATTAAGTCCTTTTTAATTATTTTCTAAATATGTTTTTTTAATATTTATTTTTGTATTTGATGTAAGATTATTTATGAAATATTTTAAAATTAAAATATTTTTAAAATTAATATATTTTTCTGAAAAATAATAATTACTAAGAATTTAATTATAAATTTTTATCTAATATAAATATCTCATTATAAATTTTTAAATTGTAAAAATTTAATTAAAAAATTAATAAAAAAATAAAGACTAATAAAATAATTAAACATAAATAAATAACAGCAATAGCAAATGAAATGATCATTTTATATCTTGTATTAATTTATCTAATATTGTGGTACTTTATATGTTTTTCATCTAAAAGAATGTCACTCAAGACATTAAAAAACTTATAAAACATTGGCATAATTTGTTAAATTTCGGTGTTCATGGAGGAGAACAATTAAAAGATTCTTTTATTATAAAATAAAAAAAATTAATTTGAAACATAGATTAAAATAATATTATACATCAATCTTTTCTTTTTAGAGATTTAAATAAGTTCGTCTTTTAGAACAGTGAATTTGTGCATTAATAATTAAGTTTGTCCAACCCATAGATGAACTTGAGAATTTTTAATGAAATTCGCTTAGACCATGACACACTGTTATCTCTGGCATCAGTCAACTTCAAAATGAGTGGGTGAACCTTAACACTATATTGCTTCTGTGTAGCACCCTGCGACATCAACTTCCTCGGTAATGCTGGTCTACCTTTATACCTAGACCATGGTAAACAGAAATCTGTTACATATTCTACAAATCATGAAACCAAACGGTAGTGACCATCATCAGATGACACAATTGAAAACCGCCCAAGTTCCAATACTTCTCCATTTATATGTTACCTTCATGATGTCAATACTAAACCTATTAAAATATAGGAGATACAATGAAGGAGGTAATCTAATACTTCAAATCTGCTTCCATTTTCTCATTATTCAAATTTATCTTACCATACTAATTTCAATCTCTTCCTATCAGGATCCAGAACCTCCAAGACTTTGATAAATCATACTAAATCACCTCAAAAGTAATTTTTTATTTTATATTATTTTTCCAGAAAAACTAATAATAATAATAATAAACCAGAAACAGTTTCAGATAAAGTTTTCAGATATTATCACTTTATATTCAACAATACTAACAATACAAAGTACAAACCAAAGCATTTTCAGTAATTCAACAGAACAGCAATTGAAAATGAACAACAAACAGAACAACAATTTCAGTCAAATTATATACCTGACTCAGTGGCTCGGGCTCCATCTCTGACTTGAATCGGTGACTGGGTGGGAGGTGTTGTGTTGTGGGTGGACAGAAACGCTGCTGGGTGGTGGCGTGGTGCTCTGTCCGCTGGGTGGTCCTGGGTGAGTGGGTGGTGCTGTTCTACTGCTGGCCTGCTGGGTGCGACTGTGCGAGGGTGGTGCTGGGCTGCTGGGCGCTGGCTGTGGCTGGGGCTTCGTGGTGCTCTCTCTGTCCGCGAGGAGGTCCTGGGAGCAGTGGGATGAAAGATTCGGCGGCGCTGGGAGGAAGGCTTCACGGCGCTGCGAGGTGGTGGGAGGAACGGTCTCGCCGGCGCTGAGGGTGTAGAGAGCGAGACTGTGAGAACTGAGAAGAGAGGGGCTAGGTTCCGTTTTGAAAATAAATCAAACCGCAATAAAAACAACAAAATATATTTTTTTCGGTTTATTCGATTTTCGATTTTTTCAATTCGGTTGATCGATTTAATTCGATTCGGATCGATTTTGAACACCCCTAATATCTTGTATTAATTTATCTAATATTGTGGTACTTTATATGTTTTTCTTCTAAAAGAATGTCACTCAAGACATTAAAAAAACTTATAAAACCTTGACATAATTTGTTAAATTTCGGTGTTCATGGAGGAGAACAATTAAAGGATTTTTTATTATAAAATAAAAAATAATAATTTGAAACATAGATTAAAATAATATTATACATCAATTTTTTTTTTAGAGATTTAAATAAGTTCGTCTTTTAGAACAGTGAATTTGTGCAATAATAATTAAGTTTGTCCAACCCATAGATGAACTTGAGAAATTTTAATGAAATTCGCTTAGACCAACGGAAACTTCATGCATGACGCAAGGTTCGTCTATGCTTTGGACAAACTTGTCCTCTTCGGTGCTAAAAAATGCAGCCTAAAAATACTAGTGAGTGCACGAAGCTTTATTCATTAAAAAAATTACATTCATTTCTCATTTTCCTCTTTTTTTTCTTTAGATAATTATCCTTTAAAATATCCAAAACATTATTGTTATTAATTTATTATGATAAAAAAATTATATTTGATCAAAATAATTTGTCTAACTAACTTTTATTCACATATCAGCTGAAGTGTGATATCGAATGACATTAAAAAATTTTATAGGTATTTTATTAGTGAAAAACACACAAAAATAATAAAAAAATTATCATAGATATCCAATAAAAATAGATAATATTTTCATTTATAAAAAATATTATTTTATTAATCATAACGTGAATTTAATAAGTTTAATTCTTTTATTTTTTATTAATGACACTTTTTATTATAGTTTTATTATGTTATTATCACTTCTAACCTAATTTTATTTGATATGGATATTGGTTACGACGAAGACATATGTCTAATCAGAGATTGATACAATTATTTTTTAAATGTTCAGTTATTAAAGTTATTTGTTGTTCTACTTGATATGTGTAAAGATTTCTGAAAATGGTAGTGATGACACTCCTCAAATAAAACTGCTAAAATAAATATTATAAATTAATAGTTGACCTAAATATAACACAAACAATTAAAAAATGTCAAATCCTAAATATTCTAATGATGAAATATTACAAACATATTTTAAAAATTATGAGAATTCAATGATCAGAGACTCAATGACAGATTTCTATCAATTAAACCTGTATCTAATGAGAAAAAAATAGAGGTTAAATCTGTGAATATACTTAAGGAAAAGAAAAAAAGATAAAGTACTTAATCATATATGCCACATGCTTAAATCCAATAGAATTTAGGTAACCTAATTTAGGTATGAGATGTGTCCTAATTTTTTCGTTGGGTGTCACCAATAAATTCCATCTCGTTTGTAGGACCTGGGCATCTAACAAAGAAGGCATACTTATATAAAATTGAGGTTCTAAATAATAATATTATTTTTATACTAAAAAAATATAATTTAAATATTACACTAAGTATCCAAATCTATTAGCAAAATGATCAACTCGGTCTAATATATGAAAAATATTTTTGTAGTCTAATAAATTTTGCTCCATCAAACTATACTATAATAAAATAAAATAAACTAAAATTAACTATAATAAATTTATTAATATTAACAATAATTATAGTAAATTAATTTTAAAAATTAACCTAACATAAATATCAACATAAAATGGGATAGGGATTATAACATATTAAACATAAACTAAAAATAAAAGATAATATAATTACAGCATATTAAATCTACCTAACTAATTTTAAAAAATATTAATTTGAATATTCTTTAAATATAACCATATTTATAGTTAAATATAATAATATTATATATAAACAAAACAAAACAAAACAAGAAGAACAACTTAAACAGAAAAGAAGAGAATAAAAACGTACCTAAAGATACATGAAATTAAATGATAAAAAGAGAAGGTTAGAGTTAAAAAAATGAGATGGAAGTACGAGTGAGTTTGGCGTGGAGACCAAATATTTCAATCCAATTAACTATTTATGGAGTGATGTTTTTATATGAAATAATAAATAAACTATAAATATATATTATATTATTATAATAAATAATTTAATTAAATATGCTAAACTATTTACTAATTATCTACTATTATCCTAAAAGGAACATCTTCATACTGAAGAGCATCAACGGGCCGCTAGCGCACTTATGCGTATAATTTTGAATTGGATGGGAGGATTGGGATTTGGGGGCTTAGGGCCCGGCCTGTCACATCCAATACCCATGCGTACCGCTGGTGGGATCCATATAAAAAAGTGAACAGCTTACATGGCCCACTCACGTAATTTGTTTATCTCCTTATTTTAATTATTTTTCATACTCATCTCCGGAACAAAAAAAAGTGAGAATAAATTACAAAAATATCACCAAAAATTTATTTCACTCACAAACAAAAATTTAAAAGGTGTTAATTATAAATAAGTTTTCAAAAAATTTAAAATATGATAAAAATAAAATATTGAATATATTGAGCTAAAAATAATTTATGAGTAAAGATTATTATTCGATAAAATATTCAATGCTGTTATTATAGATTCTAGTGATTTTTATTTTGTTTATAGACATAATAAATGTGATAAAACATTTATTTGTAATAAATTTTTTTTATTATTTGATCTACAAAAAAGATTATTTTAAATATCGCATATAGTGGAATTGTGTTTTACTCCTTACTTATGGCAAAACAGACTCATTATAAGTTTTCAATATCCATAATAGTTATTGATGAATCTGTTGAGTTAAGAATTTAACTAATATAATTGATGATGACAAACATTATATTATTAAAAAAATTAACTAATTAGTTTTGATTATTTTGGTTTAAGTGTTGCAGGCCAAAAATTGATATACAAAACAGCAGCCCAAATTGAATGAAGAATAAACAAGGCTGGTAGGCTACAAAAACAACAACAGCCCAAATAAATCAATGAAATGAAGTCAGATGGGCCAAACGGGTTGCATGAAAAAGATCTGATCCAAGCCCGATTACCTCTCTTAATTCAAACTCTTTTCATGTGCTTTAACCAAAAGCAACGTATACTTTTACTGTCTCAATCAGAACACAAAGAAAGAAAGAGAGAAGCTTAGTCCCTAAGTTGTTCATAGAAGAAGAAAGAAAGAGAAGGTTAGGCAAGAAAGGCTAAGGTCAAATAAGCAAAATCAAACCAAATCAAGCTTAGGCAAAGGTTAAAGGTAACTCATTTCCTATTTGCATGCATATTGCTTTCTCTTCTCTCTTCTAACTCTCTGCTACTCCAAAAATGTGATACAAAGGAAAGTTAATTTCTGCTCTAATCTGCTGTGTATCTACGATCACAAGTAACTCTTGGGGACCAAGTAGCTTCTCAATGACCAAGATCTGGGTTTACCATTAAGGATATATGTTTTCTACTTTCCTATGGTTTTCGGTCAACAAGAGAAGGTCATAAACAAAGTCCCTAATTTGAGTAAAAATGGGAGAAAGTGAACGGCTGAGTTGGTGAAGCATAAAACTCAAGAAGTTGACTTAGGAAGAGGAACCCAACAACATACAAGGAGATAAAAGAAGATTTTTCATCATTCAAAAGCAAAGAGAGATAACCAGAGTGTGGTGAGTAATGTTCTGAGAAGAGTTCCTTGAAGAAGTTCCTCTACTTGGACAGTGCTTTCTTTCAAAGAAGCATTCCGCCAAAAATGAAGAACTGAATCAGAGACATGCAGATCTGGTTTATCACATAGCAAAGAGGCTGTTGAAGAGTCAATCTCCTTCATGTTTTACAGATTGTAATTTACTTTTCAATGTTTATCTTTCTGTAATTTATTGAGTGAAAAGGCATATTGAGAGAGTTCAAGTAAAAGCCAATGAGTGGAAAGAGACTGAGTGAAACACTTGAGAGAAAAGCTTAGAGTTATTTCAAATTTCTTTAGGTAAGTTTGTGTCTTGTATCTAGTACCAGTGAGGTACCCCTTTATTAGTTGGGTGAGCACTAAGAGTGAAGAGTTAGGTATTAGCATAGTCAATGTCAAGTTAGGTTAGAACTTGAGTGTGAAAGGATTGTGTCAATCCTGTGGAATTGGTGTATGTAATACTTTAACTATAGTGAAAATTCCACCAATGTTGTGGTGGAGACTGGACGTAGGTTGCATAGCACAAGGCAACCGAACCAGGATACATGATGGTGTTAGCTTTTCTCTTCTCTGCTTTATTCTGTTTTCTGATATTCATGAGACAAAAATAAATTGTCTTATAAATTTTCGCTGTTGAGTTCAAACAGGATCAGAAAAAGAAAGTTTGCTTTAAAGGGGTAAGTTTATCAAAGTAAAAGAAAGGCATAGATTCAACCCCCATTCTCTAAGTCTACTACAACCTTCAAAATCTACTTGTAACATTAAACATGGCAGTTTGAAAGCTGAGCTAATCATCCAAAATAACTTAATAATTTGGAATGAAGTTCCAATATTCAATAAAATGTGCTTTGAGTCCTTGATTGCACACTTAGTGATTTTATGTCAGTTACTAATCAATATAAGACACAATATCGACTATTTGGTGTTAAAGTTGTGGTCGTAGGAGGTGATTTCAGACAGGTATTGTCGGTGATTTCGAAAAAGAGTATGCACGATATATTGTTATCAACTATTAACTCTTCTCATTTGTAATTATTTTGTAAGGTTCAAAAACTGCATACAAACATGAGGTTTCTAATGTCTTCTTTAGATTAACATGTTAGTGAAATAAAGAGATTTGCTAATTAGATACTTTATTTTGGAAATAAAAATATTGGTTTTTGCTATTGGTGATGAGTTAGAAGTTAAAATTTCAAATAACCTGCTGATTACAATTACTAATAACGCTCTCTCTTATTTGGTAGACTTTGCATATCGAAATTTATTGCAAAATAGGTCAGATTATAGGTATTTTTAAAGTAGGACAATTCTTACACCCATACTTGAGAGTGTCGAAAAGGTAAATAATTCCGTATTGACAATCTTTTCAATAATAAAAAAAAAGAGTATCTAAGTTCTAACATAACATGTCAATATGATGAGTAGTTCACACCATAATTCTTAAGTGGCAGTAAATGTTCAGGATTACCCAACCACAAGTTGACTTTGAAGTTAGGAGTCGCTATAATGCTACTGCGAAACATAAACCAAACTTCAGGTTTATACAAGGGGACAAGGTTAATAGTTAACGAAATTAACAACAACGTAATTAGAGCGACAGTAGTGCGGGTAGAAATATTGGTGAAAAAATACATTCCAATAATGAATTTGATTCCTTCACATTTAAAATTGTCATTTTAGTTTCAGAGGAGACAATTTTCATTAATAGTGTACTTTGTAATGACATCAACAAGAGTCAGAGCAAATCATTATCACATGTAGATGTAGGGCTTTATTTACTAAAATCATTGTTCATCCATGGGCAACTTTATTTTATTTTGTCAAAAGTTAAGAGTCACAATGGCTTGGAAGTTCTAATTCTTAACGAAAACGACAATCCAAAGTCATCAACAACAAATGTCGTATTTAAAGAAGTTTTTAATAATATTTAGATAAGAAAAATAATATTTTTATTTTAATAACATGTTATGATTTATATTTTTGTACAAATATGTGTTGCAGATATAACTAATTTATCTATAACTTTACTTTCAAACTTGAAATGAAATATGTAACAAAAAATACAACATCATATGGTAATTAATTTTCTAATCATGTTAGTAAAATATTAGGTTGTCGTAAACTTTCATTAGCCTTTTAATATAAAGTTTAGTGCAAAGTTGACATATTACTAATAAAGTTATATATGTTTTTATTTTTTATGTTTCTTTTCGTTATGGATCAAGAATATTATGGATTTCAAACAATTTCATTTATGTTTTACTTCGAATAAATATAAAATAACATATATTCAATATATTTATTATATAATAACAATGACAATGTTATACTAAATTTGAAAAAATTATGGTTATAAAATATTATTTTTAATTTACCATGTCAAATTAGATATATGAGTTTAGCACTAGTAAAAATACACATGATAAAAAAATAAGACTAAAATATTAAAATGGTAATCGAAAAGTTTACATCACTGACAATAAAAAATCCAAAAGATGTTAATAACAAATGTTTTTGAAAGATTTAAAAATACGACAAAAAAAATTAAATATTAAATATATTTTTGAAAAGATTTTAGAAATCAAATTTTAATGCAAATTTTTGTAATCATGATTAAGAAAATAAGATCTTTTCATCTTTAAAATTTAATAACTTTATGTCAAGTAAATTCTTTTAAAAAAATATATTGTGAAGAATCATATTTTTGAAAACTAAATTCAAAAAATTTTTTGTCAGTTACAAATATATTATATTTATTAGTTATTTTTATCACATTTTAAAATCATTTAGACTGCATTTATTTATATGCACAAAACACTGGAGCAGATAAGATATGGAGAGACACTGAATTAGTGTATTTTATATTTATCCTAATAAAAATAATACAAAAACTTACTGAATTTGGATTAGAATTGAATTTTATACAAATTTTAAAATTTTGCTATTGCATTTACAAAATTTCGGAAAAACAGACAGCAGCCATGTTTTTTATAAATTCCATAATAATTTCAATTCTAATCCGTTGCTTCTAAATTTTAGTAAGATTACAGTCAACATCCCTAAGTTTCAGAATCCACAAGTTTCAGGTTCATATCATTTCATTTGATTAATTAATTATCAATTGGAATTGGAGCCCTGTTTTCATAAACTAGTTCAAAGTTTTCAGCAAACAACCGACCTTCCAAGTGACTTATTTAAGTATACAAAATAGATATGAACATGAAACTTGTACTCACTTAAAATATACTGATAGATCTTTAAAATTCTTTTGAAATAAACTCAAAATTTTGTTTAAATTAAAAGTTATAGCGTCTGGAAGTTGGTACTGCAGAACTAGAAAATCAGAAAAATCTGCAGCAACTACTAAACTTCAAAAATTCATATCTTCCAAACCGTTTGGCCAAATTCCCTGAAATTTTTATGGCATATTCAAGACACACTAAAGTTTTACAAAAAAATAATTTCATCTAAAAATTAGGTCTGGACTGCTCCCAGAAAGTCATTGATTCTGCTGCCAATTATGCAGATTTTTGCAGAAATTCTGCACAATGTATTTCCAACAACCTCATATACCAAATCTCATATTCAAGCCTAGAATTTATATAAAATCATAATTTTACCTTTCTTTTGACTAACTAAAGTTTCTAGCATGGTCAGCACAGCTCTAAAAGTTCATACTTATTAATTTTCCCATTTTTACAAAGGCACATTCATAATTCTAATTCACTTTTTTTTTTACATTTCATCATAATAGAAAATTAATAAACACTTCTCATCAATCAAACACATGATAAACCATCCATCATCATCAGTACACACAACTACAAACAAGATATTCTATATATACTATCCCTTACCTCTCTTTGAAAATTTCACAAACCAAAGTCTGTCCTTTGCTATATTAAATCAGAAAACCCTAACAAACATAATTAAAAAGATTTGTCAATTTACAGGGCTAATTGGCCGAGTTGCATATGGATCAAGAAAAGAGTTCTTACTCTTGTGATGGGCTGAATTTGATTGGTTTGGTCACCAATTAAAAGAATTGAAGCTCAATAAGGGTAGAATCTTTAATTTAGGAAAAAGCAACAGGACACAGAGTTATTGATTCTTACCCAACAAGAAGAACACTAAGAAAACCAGAAAAGGAAAGAGGTAGGGTTCCTTCTTTGGCTTCGGGTAGCAGCTCTCTTGATGTCCTTCTCTTTCTTCTTGGTGGCGACGCACGCAGATGATGATGATTTCTGCTGGGTCTTCCTTTTCCTCCTTCTTGGTCACTACTCTTGCTTCCTTTCTTCTCTTCGTGTGGTTTTCAAGAAAGTTGAGAGACTTGGCTCATCTATATATATCTACAGAAGGTGGGAAGAGGTGAGCTGGTGTTGCAAGGCTTCGTGGCCTCTTCCTCTTGCAACACCATATCACATCATTGATTACATGAAGAGGTAACCATGGTTTTCTTTGAAACACGTTCGGTGGTGAGAGGAGAAGAGAAGATGAGTTTAATCAGAGTTTCTTTGGGTCTGGTTTATTTAAGGGAAGTATGGTTTGGTTGAACCGGAAAAAGAAAAACCAATCTGGTTTAAGGGTTTGGATTATCAATCTAATATGGTTCAATGATTCATTCATTAGTCCTCTTCAAGAACAACCAAAGAGGTTATTAAAACTATGCATGTTGCTGTAAAGAATTAGAAATCACAGGCCTCATGGGGTAGGGTGGTTACATTTAACCTTAGCTGATATCGCGTTGTATGTAACCGCAAACTTATTAAATGTTGAGTTAGAAACATGTTCTACAACTTCATATACCGTATAACCTAAAGCGGACTGTGTTGATCTTGTGATGCAATATACCTTTTCTATAAATTGCGCTTGGACTTTCTTGAACTTCTCGTGAGTATACATATGATGAAATTGAGCTTCTATTGAGAATTTTGTTGCACACGGTATGACGGTATAAAAATCTGCATCATCTGATTCTCTCATTCTTTGCTCTTTACTTCCTAGGAAATTAACATACTGTTTGACGAATTATATAAGTGAGTTGTTGCACGTAATAAACTTGTTAAAAAAAAGCATGCGTTTTCTTACTCCTTTGTGTGCTTCTCATCTCGACCCAGAAGTAGTGATCGAGATAAACTAGAATCCATAAATAACAATTTTTGAAAAGTTTTGAAAAAAAAATCAGAAAATACCTAAATCAGAACCAAAATACACCAAAAGACATACAGTGTGACACCTCTACCACACAAGCAAAACACATAAATATCCACACACTAAAGTGACAATATCAGTTAATCCTAATAAAGACACCATTACCTGAAAGTCACTTGTTGTTCCCAACATCATACTTCATCAAAAAATTATTCCAATTCCTATCAAATGATTCTTTTTGTAAAAGAATTCTAAATAACATGACTCATCTCGTGTTCAATTTCTTCGTGTCACTTGTAGCTATTTATTTTATTTGGAATCTTCTTCATGATATGCCAACTACACCATCGGCGAATTGTTGTTGGCATATAAATCTCAATAGCCCTTTGCATCGATGCGCATTGGTCGGTAAGAATATCTTTAGGAGCATTTTCTCTCATGCAACGAAGCCAATATTCAAATAATCATTTGAATGATTGAATATTATCGTTTTATATCAAAGCACATTCCAAAAGTGTTAATTAACCGTGGTGATTCACCTCAACAAAAAAATAAAAAACCATATTATACCTGAATACAACGACACAGAAAAAAATCATATATATACCAAAAAATTATCTATATACACCGAAGGTATTTTAAATGAAATAACATATCAAAAATACTCACAGGCAACCCTGCTTATTGTGTTGGCCCAAAAAATAATCTGAATTGACTGATCAACCCCAAGTTCAAACTCAAAAAAGAAATCCTTATTATTCTCTTTCATTCTTAATAAGTAATAATTATTTAAGCATTTCTACTTGATTTGGATAGGACGGATATGAATGATACAACACAACCTTCAAAATAATCCAAACATCAATGTCCTTCAATATATGTATATAAATTCTTGTAGGACAATTTAATCTAGTTGAGGAATTTTTCTTTTCAGTTGGAGATATGTTCGATTTTCATTTCTCCTTTTCGGTACATGTAATCAATTGGTTCTTAATTTCATTTTTCCTTCTTATTTGTGTTCTGAATTTTCGTAGAAAAAACTGCAAGTTTAGAATAATCTTTGTAGAATTTTTTAACTTCTTCAAACATATTAAAAGTCATTCTAACTTTTGGAATAAGCTGCTCATTAACATCATGCAAAAACTGAAAATACACCGGAATCGTTCCAAAATAAACCATATTAGAATCTAAAATACACCAAAACTTTGAACGAAACAGATTCATCAAAATAATAAAATCAGATTCAGAACTCGTACATTACATTCAAATTCAAACCATCAACCATCAACAACTATTTTCACAGAAAAAAAATTATTCAACTACATAATCATAAATAACTAACAAACTATATTAACTAGATTCAAATCACACCTCACCGCTTGATTCAATTTAAAACAATAATACAATTCACCCTGATTCAATTGAAAGTTTGAACTTAAAAAATACATCGAAAGATTTTCAAATACACCCATTTATAATCAAAATACACCGAAACGAGGACGGAACAGATTCATCACAGTAATAATTCAGATTCAGAACTCCTACATTACATTCAATTCAAACCATCAACCGTGAACATTAATTTTCATAGACAAAAACAATATTATTCACCTACAAAATCATAAATTACTAACAAACTATATTAACTAGAATTGAACCACACCTCAACCACTTGATTCAATTCAAAACAATAAACCACTTCGCTCTGGTTTAATTGACTGTCTGAACTTAAATCATTCATTATATTCGGCAATAAAATACCTGTTCAAAACTAATTTTACAGCTTGATTTCAATAACTTTGATCCAAATCTTCAAATCCGATAAAAGAGCATTGAACTTGCACAAAAAGAAAGCAGAGAATGAAGAAAACATAGAGAAGGAAGAGAAACACAAAGAATGCATAGATGGAGCAGAATGTAGAGACGTAGAAAATGCTGAGAAATTTCAAAAAAAGAAACGAAATCCATATGAAAAAGGCAGTTACATATATTCGCGCGTTGAGTCAAAGTTTGTTAGAGATAGTGAAACATGGAGGTGAATTAGGTCAAAGTTATTTAATTGGATTTGGTTGCAAAAACACCGCATTGCATTGGACACTGTCGGTGGCCTCTTCAAATTACCATAATAACCTTCCAAGAAGTTAATTTTTTTAAAGTTACTAAATTAGTAAATTGTAAAAGCACATAGATAGATTCTGGTATTCTACTATATATATGAAAGAGAGTAAGACAAGAGCAGTTCCCTTTTCGTCCACCTCAGGAGGCATTTATTAATCTATATAATTGCCAGTAAGCCTTTATTTTTATAGAACGAATCTGAATGGTTGCATGGTACATCACATGAAGAACAAGCTTGCTTCATTGCTCTATTGCTTTCGGTAACCTTTAGTTATAATCTTTTCTCTAAAATTGAATGAAATTAAGAAGTATTACAAAAATAATACAAGTTACTTAATCAATTCTGCTTGCCTTCTCCTCCACCATCTTCAACGTAAACCTTCTTCCTTCTATCAGCTCTAGAAAGCACACAAATGAGGAGAAAACACGTGGCATAAATCCCGTGAACCTTCCAATTTGTCTTCGGAGGTTGCCTCAACACCACCCTATGAAACACCGTGACGTAGTAATGAAGCCCAATAGCTATGCCCACTAACATTTGGGCCAGGCCCAAAAACTTAGAACCCAACCCACACTCCGTGGAGAAGACAAGAACAAGATACATCAAGAGCATCAAGAGATAGAAAACGTAACCGAGAGTTTGCAGAACCTGCAGGCACAGGTACGTGGACTGCGAAGTAGAGTATAAAAACTTTAACGGTTCGAGCCCAGTAACTAAGGACGATACGCAGAGGATGGTGAAGTAGATAGAGAGATAAACTTGGATGAAGATGATGATTTTCTGGAGTGAGAAATATGCTTTGATTTGTGTGCAGAGGAGAGAGACCAAGATCAACGGGATCAATACGAAAGCGCACGAGAGTGCGGTGGCTACGGTGGATGCATATTTTTTGCCGACGTAGGGTTTGAAGCCTTTTGTGATCTCGCTGTTGGCTTTGGTGAGGTAAAGCTTTGAAGTTGTGGAGATTCTTTCGAGGTCTGGGAGAAGCGTCTGGTGGAACTTGTTTGGCAGATCTCTGAACTCTGAGACGAAGTCTTCGTCGTCTTCGTCCATCCAGTATGTTGTCGGTGGTGGTTGTTTCGTCGGTTTCTTCGTTGGAGGAGAAGCCTTCTGCGGTTTCTTGATTATTGGCTTTGTTTGATCTGAATCTGATGCCTGGCTGGTGGTTGTTTTTGTTTGCTTGTTCTTATCCTTGGTGCCGGTGGACTTTGTAGTTTTGTTGGTTGCTTTCGCAAGATCCAATGGTTTCTTGTTTGAAGTGGAAGGTGAAGTAGGTTTTGATGTTGATGTGGAATTGAGCTTCTTGAACTTGGAAGTGGAGGAGGGAGTAGTAGGGGAGTTGAGCTGCTTGTTACTCTTGTTGGAGGTGGAGCTTGTGGAATTGAGCTTCTTGAGGCCAGTAGTGTCGGTGGATGCGGTTTTAGAAGATGATGAACTCTTGGAGGAAAGGTTTTCGGATTTGATGGTTTTGGTTTTGGTTTGGTTCTTGGCAGAAATGTTACTACTAGATTTGAGTGTTTTTGTTTGGTTGTTCTTGGTGGAAAGGGAATTGGATTTGATGGTTTTGGTTTGGTTCTTGGTGGTGGAAGAAATGCTATCAGATTTGACATTCTTGGAAGAAGTAGTGGCTGGCTTAGTTAGCTTGGTCTGGTTCTTTTTGGATTGGGATTGGGATTGGGTAGTGCTTTTCTTTTTCAGGGGCTTCTCTTCCCAATCATCATCTTGCTCCTCCAACAATCTTCTACTGCCAATTCTACTAGATAACCCTTCTTTGGTCTGAACTTGATGTTGTGAGCAGGCACTGAAGCATACAGAAACAAAGAAGAACAAAAGAATTGAGAATATGAGTACCTTTTTGCAGTCCAAGTGCATGAGTTGAGCCATTGGTGGTGAAGTGAAGCCAATCTGCACTGGCTTCCTCCAAGATCTAGAGGGTAGTAGTGGTAAGGTAGTCAAAGATCTAGTAAACAATAGAGTAATAGAGCTTGGACCCTCAAACTCACATGTGAATTTATAATGCTTTGGTGGATTGAGAAAAAAAGAACAAATGAGAGAAGAAAAAATGGGTTATAATTTATAAATAGTTTGCATTTGTTTATAAGTGAAGTGAAACCATTGAGTGAGAGTGAGTGGAAGTGTGTGCTGCCAAAGCGAGAGGAGAAAGGAAAGAGACCTATCACATGGCACATCCAAACAATTCAGGCTTCGCTACTTACGGTTTTACCCCCTTTTTCTTTTTAAGATTTCTTAAAAAAATGTTCCACTTGTTACTATAAATATTCGTGCGAGTTCATACAAATTTCACAGGTCAACAACTATTAGTTTTATGAATCGGGTTTGTATACTCAAATAAATATAGTAGCGGTGAGTGTGCCCGAAGGGAAATTAATGCTAATAGCATCATAGCTGTGCAATACTGATGCGATCTAATAAATGCTTAATAGAAGGAGGGTAGAATGCGGGAAAATAACGAATGCTGCAACTGTGGCAGCCCATTAAAATGATTAAAAATGGTAGCTTGGCAATCTCATTATGTGGTGAGGAAATTCAAAAGTAGAAGTCCCAAGCCGACAGAGCAAGGAAAAATCAAAAACCATGTCGTGTGTTCACATTGTGTCGTTGACATGAAATCCTAGATGCCGCTTTCAATTTTGCTTTCCTATAAACACACAGCCTCGCATACCCACACAAAATTGAATTACACAACAAAATAGAAAATTTATCCCGAGGGGGGGGGATAAAAATGGCATATTGGGGTGAGAGAGGCTCGAACTCTCGACCTCAGGATAACTCAGAAGCTATGAGACCTACGCGCTAGCCAACTGCGCCACCACCCCAGGATATATCCTGTAATGTGATATGTATTTAATGATTTGAGCTTGGTGATCTGTAGCAGAACATTACAAATTTAAAACCATAATTCCTTTGTAAATATGGGTGCAAGAGATAGAGAGACATACATAACAAATAAGATTTTTCCCTTTTATTAACAATAAGAAACATTTCTACTTTCCTAATCCTAACATAATGACAGGTTTATTTAAAGTAAATTTATTTTGCTATTTTGAGGGACATAAGTTTAATTTTCCTTGAGTAAAGTACCATTTGTACCTATGAAAGTTGAAAACGCTGACAAATGTACCCACGAGAGAAGAAAACTACCAAATGTAACCATCAATCGTGACATTCGTGGGACGAAACTAACCAAGCCTTATTCCGGCGTTGACTCCGTTAGTAACTCATCCTCCGTGGCACTTCCCGGCGTGACATGGCATGGGGGCCTCTTACCTGGAAATTATAAATAAATACAATTGGATTTCAAAATTATAATTTTTTAAAAAAAATGGAGAAATTAGAATTGAACAGTTATCAAAGCTACACCTCTTCGCACATTTCACAGAACAGAGGGTAGAGCCCTAAGAGTAGCCAGTTCATCTTCTCTAGTCACAGAAAATCTCCGGTGCCGACGATAATCTCCGTGTTCAAGAGAGCGTGCTTGTTGGTGTGTTTCGTGTCAGCTGTTGGAGTTGTGTTGTCTCATCCATAGGTAAGCATTAACCTTCGATTTCTCTGTGTTGGTTTTCTGGTTTTTTGGTGCATGGTTGTGGGTATGTTGTTTTTATTAGGGTGTCTTTTCAGTGGCTATGATGTGGTTCTGAGTTCGTTTTCTCTTCTCTATACATGTGTGTTTGCAGATGGCAACTATCCACATTACGCTAGTCATTAGTCACAGAGGAAAATTTGAAAAGGGTGATGATGGGAAACTGGCGTATGTTGGGGGTGAGAAAACAGAGATTGAACGAGTGAATGTGGACACGCTTAATAAGTTCTTCATGAATGACCTAGTAAAGGACATAGGGTATAATGATGTGAGCGAGCTGTACTGGCTTGAACCTGGGAAGGAGTTGAATGGTGGGTTGAGGTTGCTTAGACTAGACATGGATGTGGTGAGTATGTATGAAGCAGCGATTGCTAATGGGAGGAGAGTTGAAGTGTTCACCGAGCATCCAGTTGACCTTCCTGAGTTCGCAGAAGAGAACAACGAACCGGAACCAGAGCTTGAGATATTAACTGTTAACAGGACCCCAGTGAAACACAGAACCAAATTATGTGTTAGGAGACCCCCAACCCCAAAGAAGAAGAGAAAGAAAGTGGTGAAATTGAGGGAGAATGTAGGAGGTGTGCCTGGAAGGGATGCTCAAACAGAGGATGCTGCGGGAGAGAAAGAAGTCCATGATACCCCAAGAAACACACAACAACCAGAATTGAGCAATGATCAACCAGATATACCCACCCATTCACCAAAGGTTACCTTTGATGAAGCACCAAGGATCATTCAGCTACCAGATCCACCCACTGAACCCAACTTACCGCCATATCAACCTCCGGAAAACACTCATCCACACCCTGAACAACCAGATGTGTCAGCTGCAAGTGAAGAAAATGGAAACCAAATTCCAGTTTCTGCAGAGTCAGTGGCTCCCACTGTGGATAAAGGGCCTGCCGAATCTGTCGAGGTTTTCACACAGTACATCCCACAGCCTTGTCAAGAACCCGGTACGGGTAGTCAACCCAGTAGTTCACAGCCAGATATAAGTGCAGATGTGGGTAGTGACAGGCAACAAAAGTCCAAGAGACGATCAACAGTCAGGCCTCCACCTTCAGGGCAAACATTCATACCCAACCAAGATCCAAACAAGCCTCCTTCATTCTATATACCTGTGGATGGTGAAAATATGTCAGAGGCAACTGCAGGGATGCATTGTTACAAGTCGGAGGAGCTTGATTCCGTTGCAAGTGATGATGAAGACAGTGAGCAGGCAGCATTTCCTCAAGCGAATCCAGATGCTCCAGTGAGGGAAGTAAGGTTGGAGCTTGGCATGGAGTTTGAAAATCTGGACCATTTCAAGAAGGCAGTTAGGAAGTTCAACATCAACTTAGGGAGAAGCATATTCTTTCCAAGGGTGGACTCAACTAGGTGCAAGGCCATATGTTATGATGAGAGCTGTCCGTGGCAGATATACTGCGCAAAACGGTCGTTTCCATTAAGCTTTCAGGTGAAAACGTTTGTGAATGAACATACATGCAGCAGAGTTAACAAAAATAAATCTGCAGATGGTAAATGGGTTGTACAGGAGCTTGAAGACAAGATCCGTGATTTTCCGGACTTGACTCAAAGGCAGGCACAAGATTTTTTCAAGAAGGAGTATGACGTGATTGTGAACGAGAGGAAGATATACAGGGCTATGGTGAAGGCGAAACAACTAATAGAAGGGAGTGAGATAGCTCAGTATGCTGTTCTTAGAATCCCTCCTAGTCAATGGAGCAGGAGTGGTTTTAGTGAGTACCCAAAATCTGACAATTATACCAACAACAACTGCGAATCATTCAATTCTAGGATCAAGAAGATGAGAGGGAAGCCTATCATAACTATGCTGGAAGAGGTGCGGTATTATATGATGAGTATAATTGCAAGAAACAAGAAGGCTTTGGTGGGTTATAATGGGCTGATCACTCCTGTGCAGCAGAGTAGGCTTGAAAAAGAGAAAAGGGAGAGCAACAAGTGGCGGCCGTTTCCCACCGGAGATGATCCTGGAAATGTCTATGAAGTACAGTGCCTGCCTCATAAGGTTATGGTGGATATAGGAAAGAGGACTTGTTCGTGTAGGTTTTGGCAACTGACTGGCTTGCCGTGCAGGCATGCATGTGCTGCACTGAGCTACCAGAATAGGAAGCCAGAGGAACATGCACATAACTGGCTTTCTATGGGGGCATATAATAGCACATATGAGTATGTCATCCAGCCTGTCCCTAACCAAGAATATTGGCAACATGTTGATCTACCTCCTATATTGCCCCCAGTATACAAGAAGCAGATTGGGAGGCCAAAATTAAAAAGAGATAGAAAGAATGACGCCCCAAAGGAAACCCAACCAGATCCTCATAGGGCCCCCAGAAAGTATGGCCCCATCACCTGCAAGTACTGCCTAAAGGTAAACCATAATTCATATGCTCCCATTACTTATGCTTTCAATGTCAACAAAATGAAAGTTCATGTTACATGTATTGCAGACTGGACACAACAGTCGTAGCTGTTCCAAGAAGAAGGAAGCTATGGCTGGGGGACAAAGTTCAAATCCACACCCAGCTGCTGAGGATGATGGGGATGAGGCTGCAAGACTGGAGGAGATGTTCTGGGAAGAGACACTGGAAGCTGTTGAAGCAGCTGAAGCAGCAGCATCTCAGCCACCACATGTAAGTTTAATGATGCATTTTACAACTTCATTCTAAAGGTTTTTAATGAAATCAATCATATGTGTCTACTGTTGTAGGAGACTACCTCAGCTCCTCAACCGATTCCTAATCCAGTGAGGTCTCCTTCAACTAGGCCAACAACTACAAAAAAGCCACCAAGGAAGAAGAAGAATCTACGAAGACCACCACCAACTACTCACCAACCACAATCTGCTCCAACAACACCAGCTACTACTACTCCATCACCCACGGCCTCTGATGTGCCACCCACTGTCACACCTCAAACCATGCAAGCTGCCTCCCAGGGGACTACTTCCAGATTCATGGAATTCATGCCTACTCCCACAGTAGGGGGATCAACCTCAACTCGATGGCCTCAGCCTGCCTTCCGTCCACCACCAAAAAAAGGGTCCACAACTGCACACTTGAAGGAAGGATCAAGCGGCAGTAGCAACTCCACTCCAATTCCTTGAAGCAAAAGTCTTTATATTATGTTTTTTTGGCACTGTGTCATGGCAGTTTATGTTACACTTGTTGGATATGCCACATAATACTCCTACAATTGCTTATGTTTTGGTTTTCGGTGTTTTGTGCATTTGTTGAAAACTCACACCTATAACTAGTATAACTAGAATACTTCAGGTGCTCAATTTCTACGTTCCTATGAGCTTATTTTGCCTTTCTTTCATGTTATTTTAGAGCATAAAGTAAAAAAGACTTCAAATTGGTATTAGCAATAGATAACTTCTGCAACTTTTCAAGTCTTATAAGACTTTTTTTGACATTTTCTGGATTTCACATGTCTACAAATGACATATATAGAATCGAATATGGGTATTTTTGTCAAACCCTAACAATGAAAACTACTTGGGCTCAAAACCCCCTGAGAATCAGATACAAAGTGCAGACAACATTACATACGACCACCATTGACATAATCACAAGCCAAATCCTAACTTTACTAACTTCAACTTCACACCTCCCTAACATCATCAGCATCTTCGGTTCAGCCTTCGCATCATTAACGTCTTCCTTAATCTTTCTTTCTGACAGTGGTCTCCTCAAATCCTCCCATTGCCCTTCAATTTCGTCTACCCATGCAAAGAAGTTGCAGTCCGAGTTCTATACATGGCAGAAAAACTACAATCAGATACAGATTCAACTCAGACAGAACAGGATGTAAAACGGGTTACCTTCCAATTGGGACAACGTACGAACCACCTCCCAGGATTCATCGCCGTCCCTGACTGTAACAGCGTCACCCCCAACCCACAGAAACATCTCCCATTGAACTTCCTATCGTGTACCCTTCTTGAATTTGAGCTTCCAGACACACTACCACTGCCAGTCGAAGTTGGAGTAAACACTCTTCGCCTCGACATTGGTTTAATTTCGAAGATTTTTGTGAATCTAGGGTTAGGGTTCTTATTGGGGATGGAACAAGGTTTGAATTTGGAAAATTTTGGGGTTGAAGATACATTATAACGGTCACACACCTCAGCAATCCACGTAAGAAGGCCCCCATGCCATGTCACGCCGGGAAGTGCCACGGAGGATGAGTTACTAACGGAGTCAACGCCGGAATAAGGCTTGGTTAGTTTCGTCCCACGAATGTCACGATTGATGGTTACATTTGGTAGTTTTCTTCTCTCGTGGGTACATTTGTCAGCGTTTTCAACTTTCATGGGTACAAATGGTACTTTACTCATTTTCCTTTGTCGTGAACATTTTTTATCCTCTTATACATGAGTCTTGAACTAGCGGGGCAGCAACACATGCTCATCATTATCATCGAGGTCAATACTCTCCAGCGGTCTCTGTCCCTTGGATACGTCCAATAAAGGATTGAGTAGATGCAACAGCTGATTATCATGGGAATTCCAATTGCAGTATAAAGTGCTTTTGCCAATGCTGCAGCATTTCCTCTATCCGCTTTAATGGAGGACGAATCTCCTTTTCTGATTGGTTTATATCCAAAAATACGCTGAGCCATAATGTCAACAATAGGAGCAGCAAACGACGCCAATATAGACTCAAAAAACTTATCCACTGCATATATAGTTGAACGAGACTTCTCTGGGATTATCTCTGCAAGTATTGGACTGTTCATAATGTTAACTAAACATTTTTTGTATGATTAGACATTGTTTGTTATGGTAAGAGTCATATGGGTACGTACTTGTTTGTTGCTGGACCATTCCAGCTCATGAAGAAACCCATGATGAAGAGAGCAAGGGCGTGCAAGAAGGGAGTGGATGGATCATAAGGCAATACCAACAGCAAAATTGCTGCAAGAGGAGCAGCTGAACCAACGCTTATCTGTGCCATTATTATTCTGCCACGGTTTGGTAAGTGTTGGGATAGAATATCCCCCATTTTACCCCCAAACAGAGCTGCTACTGAAATAGCAATGATGAACATGGTCCAAAGCAACGCTGTTGTCTTGTGTGAAAATCCAATGAGTTCTAACCAAAGTGTGGCAAATGAGAACAATGCTGACCATGAAATTGACCCAGATACACCCTGTGCCACAATTACCCGAAAAGATGGGATTCTCATAACTGATTTTACTTCTTTCAGCATATCTTTCATTCCGGAAACAAAGGACATGGGGTTATTGTTATGTGGAGCTTTTGGATAGTGTGGATCATTAGCAAAGAGGTGTACTAATACACCTGCTATGACACTGATAAGGGCAACAAGGTGGAAAGCTATTCTCCAACCCGGTATGCCAGCAAATGAAGTTGAGGCTAGAATTACAGCGAAGGGTCCGCCAAGAATGCTTCCAATGTTTCCAGTTAATGAAAGCCACCCAAAAGCCATGCCACGGTTACTGTCGTTTGTGCAGTCAGCAACCAGAGATTTACTTGCCGGAACAAAAATGGCAAGCCCTATCCCATTAAAAGCTCTTGAAATTGCCACCTAGTAATAATTAAAATTAGGATTATGCTATGTGTACACTAAAATCAGTTACCAAAGTTAGCCACCAGTATAAAATATAGGTCAAAATATAAATACATGTTAAAAATAAATTAAATCACACATGTATTTATACACAAATACATTGGTAGCTGATTTTAGTATGCGAATAGTATTTTTGTTAAAATTAAATGGTGATCTTGGTATGATATGTTGCAATAAGCAAATAAAATATAGAGGGGGAGTTGGAGTAAGGAGAGACCTGTGAAATTGTGGTGGAGATGGCGAGGAGGAAGGTGGTGGCAGCCCAAAGAAAAGCACCAAGAGCGATGAGATGAGCACGGTTGTGGCGCTTGGCGAGGTAAGCGGCGAATGGGTAGCAGAGACATTGAACAAATGATCGGTAGAAAGTGAGTGTGCTCAGAGCAGCAGGATCTTCTTGAAAAGTTTTACCAACTTCTTTATACACTGCTGGAAGTAGAGACGAGTCTGCGTTATCCATTATGTTAACCATGTTAATCATCAACAGTGTCACCGTTGCAATCTCCCATTTCATCTTCATCTTTTTCTATTTCCAACTAAGACCATAAGAATTCGCAGTTTGCGTTTTTCTTTTCTCTTTTTTGCAGTGTATTCCACGGTTCAAGAACAGATATGAGAAACTCAAGGTTGACTTGGGAGGTAAGATTGACTTGGACTAGCTGTGAGAGATGAGCCAGCAGAGCCACCACTTTGCTTGGTCTGCACAACACCATCATTTTACATATATTGCCATTGAAATTGTGATTTTCGTCCACATTTATAATGCTAGTAAGAAAGTCTTTTTAGCCCAAGGAGTACTCTGTTCATAACTTCGTATTACTTAGCTACTGCTAAACTAACTAGTAATAGAATTACATGAAACCACCATTTGTTTTTAAGCCTTCAAGTATGATTATTATGTACGGTATTTTCAAAATCGCGTAACTGATAAATTAAGAACCTCTTCATGTTTTGTATCAACTGAGGAAAAAAAAAACTTAGGGTGAATTTGGAATACAATAAAATTAAAATAATTTAGAAGTGTTAAAATATAAAAGGTCAACTTTACAGTGTAAGTATTAATATAAAAGAAAAGTGAATTTAGTTTAAAAATTGATATAATGACTTAATTTTATAAAAAGTCATTATAAGTCATTATATAAAATTAAACACAATAATTTAATTTTAATTTTAATATATTTTAAGTTAAATAAAGTTATTTCTAAAAATATTTTGTTCTAAACAAACTCTAAATAGTATTGATAAAAAAAAGAAAATTCTTAACTCTTAAATATTGTAGCACTCAATCAAACAACTTGATCTCTTGAACTAGCGAGATAGCGAAACCTTTTCATCATTATCATCTACACCTACTACTATCTCTTCCCCCTCTAGCTGTTGCATTTCTGAGTCTACCAATACAATCATTCTTGCTCGCTCCCTGTCCTTTGGGTAAGTGGAATAAAGGAATGAGTAGATGGAACAACAAATTATCATGGGAATTCCGATTGCCGTATAGAGTGCCTTTGCCAGTGATGCACCATTTTCTTTGTCAACTGAGTCTGACGACCTTTTTGGGGGTTTATAACCATAAACATGCTGCGCCAATAATCCAACAATGGGAGGAGCAAATGACGCCAATATGGACTCAAAAGATCGATCCAATGCATATATAGCTGCCCGGGACTTCTCAGAAACTATTTCTGCAAATATTGGACTGTTCACAATGTTTAATTTTGAACAAAGTCTAGCCCAAATTTACAAAATGATCCATAATTATTATCTTAAATATCATTATCTTAGCATTAGCATATAATAAGAGTAATACTATTTGATAGAATTTGTTTTTATCAAATGGAATGAGTTTTTATCTTGTTAAATGTTAGCTAACTCCTTTATTTTATGATAGAATTTGTTTCATTTTTTCTATACCCATGTTAGTAGCGTAGGAATATGAATAGAAACACAAGTTATTTGTTTTAGGATAAAATTTGTCTACTTTTCTCTGTACACAAAATTGTGTTAAAACGGCACTAATTGATTGGATTTCATTTTCGAAGAACTATATGCATAGATTGAATTGGATTTTGGATTCACTTCTTAAAACCAAACCAATCGAATCCAAAACCATAAAATGAGATATAATATTATAATTTCATTATCAAAACTAAATTTTATATATAATATGTTTAATTTTTTACATATTTTTATTTTATTCATATATTATTATTATTATTATTATTATTATTATTATTATTATTATTATTATTATTATTTAGTAATTATTTTATGATTATAAAATTAGATGGATTTATTTATTTGTTTTACCAACTTAAAATTACTTTATTTTCAATAATACAAATCTTAAAGTTGATAATTTTAAAAAACTGAATAAATTGAACAAATCCAAAACACAATAGTTTGGATTGAATTTTAAAATAAAATCAAACCGATTTAATCCAATCTGCAACAAATTATATATTTCCATAGGATTGATTCTTCTTTCAAAACCAATCTAAATGGCATGGTGAACACCAACCTGTTTATTTATATATTACTTACTAAAACACTTACCAAACACTGTCAAAAGGCCAGTGAATATGAAGAATTCTAAACAGAAGCAAGATTTTACAGGAAAAGGAGAAGAAATCTTACTTGTTAGTTGCAGAACCATTCCAGGAAATGGACAATCCCATGATGAAGAAAACAAGACCATGGATGAAGGCTGAAGATGGATCATGAGGCAAACCCAACAGCAATATTGCAGCAAGAGGAACAGCTGAAGCAGAGCTTATCTGTGACATCATTATTCTCCCACTGTTTGGTAAGCGTTGGGACAGAATATCCCCCATTTTCCCTCCAAACGAAGTAGCAAGTATGAACAGAGTCCAAATCAATCCGGTTGTCACGTGTGAGAACCCTATGAGCTCTAACCAAAGCGTGGCAAATGACAATGCTGACCAGGGGAATGAACCAGAGATCCCCTGAGCCACAATTATCTGAAACGACGGGATTCTCATAACCGATTTTGCTTCTTTCAGAAGTTCCTTCATCTGAGAAGAGAAGGGCATGGACTTATTCTCTGGAATTGGATGTGCGGTACTTTTGATGTTTGGAAAGTGTGGATCATTGGC
Source organism: Arachis duranensis (assembly GCF_000817695.3). Lineage (NCBI taxonomy): Eukaryota > Viridiplantae > Streptophyta > Magnoliopsida > Fabales > Fabaceae > Arachis > Arachis duranensis. The sequence continues at coordinate 129,510,265 of NC_029774.3, forward strand.
AAAAAGGCGCACCAATATACCTACTATGACACTGATGAAAGCAACAAGGTGAAAAGCTATTCTCCAACCGGGTATGCCTGCGACTGATGTTGAGGCTATAAGAACAGAGAAGAGACCGCCGATGATGCTTCCGATGTTTCCGGTTAATGCCAGCCACCCAAAAGCCATGCCGCGGTTGCAATCATCGGTGGAATCAGCCACCAGGGATTGAATTGCTGGGCCAACAATGGCAAGTCCTATCCCATTTAAACCTCTTGAAATCGCCACCTAAACAAATGACAATGAAGATGGGAAAAAAAAAAAAACGGTTACTAGAATTGGAAACTGTTGAGTCAGGTTTTGGGAAGCTATTACCTGTAAGAAAGTAGAAGAGATGGCAACGAGGAACGTAGCGGCAGCCCAAAGAAATGCACCGAGAGCAATGACATGAGCACGGTTGTGACGCGTGGCGAGGTAAGCAGCCAAAGGGTAGCAGAGAGACTGAACAAGGGAGCGGAAGAGAGTGAGAGATCCCAGGGAGGTTGGGTCAGCGCGGAAAGCAGCACCGACTTCTTTGTATACACCTGGCAGTAGAGTCTCATCTGCTTTCTCCATTATACCTGCAAGGTTCACCAGAACCAAAGTCATTCTCTCCGATCTCATCTTCTTCTTCTTCTTCTTCTGCAATCCAACAGTGGAGAAAGTCAAGGTTTCGTCACGGGGGTTGACCTGACTTGAATGGATGTGAGAGAAAGAGACAGAGAATATTCAATATTCGTAGCTGCGAGACGCTAATTTGGCCCTGATTGGTGGTTGTATGGACACGTGTATGGTTAGGATTCATGTAGAACTGGATATATGACAAAAAACAAAAGACTTCGTGTTGGTGTTATGGGGAATGAAATCTTCTAGTACTGTGTAGTTGTCTTTTCAGGGTGGAGATCCTGTACTTGAAAGTTGAAACTCTCTCCGTATGGGCCATTTTTCCATACATATATCTATTATCTATTATCAAAATTAAATTTCTTCGAGTAATAGCATAATAAGTTAATAACTAACGTGGCATATTTTAAAATATTTTTAATTATTTTATTTAACTATATTAACTATAATTAATTAATCACCAAAAAAACTAAAACTAATTAATTACATTAATTATTTAATTTGACTAAAATATATTAATTTTGTTTTAATTTATCATCTTATATATTTTGATTAATAATTTTTTAAAATTGTTATAATTAATTATTTATTTGATTTATTAAGATAAATATTATATTATTTAATATTTTGTTTGTCTATATTAATTATAACTAATTAATTATTAATTATTTGATTTGACTGAAATAAATAAATTGATTTATTTTAATTTATATTATTTTTTGTGTTTTGTATTTTGATTTCTTTAAAAGTGTTATAATTTATACATGACATGTTTATAAGATATTTATATTTAGTTAACTTATTTTATTAAGCCAAAAAATTATAATTAATTTATGAAAAAAGTTTGATAACAAAAAATTTTTAATCATAATTAGCCAAAATTTTTTATAATTTATTTTATTTACATCATTTAATAACAGTTTTATTTTTTATCACACTCTCTTATCATTTTACTTATTATATTCTTATCAATTTCACTTATTAATGATATTAATTATAATATCATATCCCTTATTATTAGGTATTCTTGTAATCAATACTTAATATTTTTTTATAATTTAATTTTTTATATTTAAGAATACATTAAATAATAATAATGATACGAAAAAATCATTAATTCTTTATTTCCGTTAAGGCATTAATTGCACTTGATTCTTTGTAATATATGCATTCCATTAATTCAATTATGATCATTCAAAAATTATGACTCTAATATCATTGCAAGCACAATAGTGTATAAGCCAAGAAATTTTACAAGAAGTCACGTTTATCATTGCAAATACTATGGCATTTGAATTCGACCTTAATACGGTACTTATGGTAGAAGGTGCTTATGAAGAATTTAAACAATAGACGGACTCATCCAACGAGGTTGTTGTTAATCAATCAATTTTTAAAAATATGAAAAATCACACTAGTTTTGATGAGATATTGTAATAAACTTATTTAATTTTTTTGTGTTTTTATGTGCATTTATAATTATATTGTACTAACTAAGTTTATACACATAACATTGATACATTTGTATACATAATATCCATAATTACATAAAATTAACATCTAAAAATTAAATTCATGTTTATTAGAGATTACATCCATACACATATTATTTTTTAGTTATTGCATAAGTAATTATAAAGTTAACACAGATGTTTTTAAATTTTATCATAATTGAATTTAAAAAAAATATCAAATTCTTAAATTAACTTATTCAATTGATAAATTTACTCATAAATTCATATACATAACATCCATAATTTTATGTTAATAACATCTATAATTTGTACTCATAATATTTATAATTCCATACTTATGATGTCTATAATTAATAAATTTTTATAATTAATATTATCAAATTTTAAACTATATATGTCTTATTGTATTTTTCAAATTATTTCATATGTGTACTAATAGGTCATAATTTTTAATTATTTTTATATTTATATTTTTTATTTTTTAATAATCTATATGTAAAATATAATAAGTTATATAGTAGAAGTTGTTAAAAATTTTTAATTTAATTTCCATAATTTTTGCAGAGAATTATTGCATTTTAATGGATAATAATGTGATTGAGAGATGTTAGGAATTTGATTTGGGAGAAACTGAAATCGATTTTGAAAAGAATATTAGTGACTCAAAACATGCAGTAAAATAATAGATAATAAGGAGGATAAGTGATAAGAAGGTGTATGTCACTTGCTTATCAAGAGAATATAATTTTTTATGTAACATTTTTATATTGTTATTATTCTTTGGCTACCTAACATCACCCATAATAAATAGTTCTTTGACATGAATTTATGTAATAAGTGTAACAAAAATTAATTATCAAATTATTTATTTGTATAAAATATATATTGAAGTATAACATATATATTAAAAATAAATTAAATAATATATATTTATACACTAATATATAATTATTAACAAGTTTAATCACCCGTGCCATGCACGTGATAAGATTGAAATTATAATTTTAAATTATTTTATTAAGATTAATTTAAATTATAATAATTTAATCAATAAAAATATAACATGTTATGTATTATTTGTTTTTTCTTAAGCTAGTGTTAAATACATTAACTCTAAAATAGTTATTTATTAGTTTTAGTAATCTACTTTCTTCAATAAATCAAACATATGTACTCAATGTAACTATAAATAACTTAATAAT
>NC_029774.3:129516203-129519347 GCF_000817695.3 Arachis duranensis
CTGAACGGAATACTCTGCTCATGGGGGACGATCCGGCACGGTTATATCGCTTGGACGGAGTCGCTCATATAGCCGGGGTCATCAACGAGGAGGTTAGTATGGAAATAATTTTTATTCTAGCGGTATTTGTGGCTTAGTGGCTTTGCATATGGGTTAGATGGTGGTTTATGTTAGTGGTTAATGTTAGTTGTTTATGTTAGTGGTTTATGTAGGTGGTTTATGTTTATGTTAGTGGTTTATGTTAGTGGGTTATGTTAGTGGTTTATGTAGGTGGTTTATGTTTATGTTAGTGGTTTATATTAGTGGTTTATGTAGGTGGTTTATGTTTATGTTAGTGGTTTATATTAGTGGTTTATGTAGGTGGTTTATGTTTATGTTAGTGGTTTATATTAGTGGTTTATGTAGGTGGTTTATGTTTATGTTAGTGGTTTATGTTAGTGGTTTAAGTTAGCGGTTTAAGTTATTGGTTTATGCTAGTGGTTTAAGTTAGTGGTATCTCTTGGTGGTATATGTTAGTGGTATATGTTAGCGGTTTATGTTAGTGGTTTATGCTAGTGGTTTACGTTAGTGGTTTATGTTGGTGGTTTGTTTTAGCGGTTTTTGCGAGTGGTTTATGCAAACGGTTTATGTTAGTGGTTTATGTTGGTGGTTTGTTTTAGCGGTTTTTGCGAGTGGTTTATGCAAACGGTTTATGTTAGTGGTTTATGTTGGTGGTTTGTTTTAGCGGTTTTTGCGAGTGGTTTATGCAAACGGTTTATGTTAGTGGTTTACGTTAGTGGTTTACGTTAGTGGTTTTATGTTGGTGATTTGTTTTCTAGTTGCTTATCTTTCATGTACTGTTATGCGGTCTTTTTTAGCAGAACGGTATTTTGATGATTTATCGTGCTGCTTATGGTTGTGGTTGGATTTTAAGCCGGTTCTAACTGAGCGTTTCATTTTGTGAGCAGCCCCAGCGATGCATTAGGAGCATGCGGCGGCAGCAGGGCATGCGACTTGATGACAGATACGTTCCGTACTTGCAGATGGCAGGTCTATACCATCTTGCAAGGCTGAACGACCGATGGTTCCGGCTAGACGAGGCCTTTGTCAGTGCATTCGTAGAGCGATGGCGTCCCGAGACGCACACGTTCCATATGCCGTTCGGAGAGTGCACCATCACACTCCAGGACGTGGCATACCAGCTGGGTTTGCCAGTGGACGGCCGTTACGTGAGCGGGTGCTTGTCCGAGTTCCATATATACATCGAGGGTGGCCGTCCAGCCTGGGTCTGGTTCGAGGAGTTGCTCGGAGTTATACCTCCTCCCAGCCAGGTTCAGAAGTACGCAGTGAACTGCAGCTGGTTTCAGGAGACCTTCGGGGAGTGCCCTGAGGATGCAGATGATGAGACTGTGCGCCGGTATGCCCGTGCGTACATCATGATGTTGTTGGGCACCCAGCTGTTCGCGGACAAGTCAGGGAACCGGATTCACATCAGATGGATTCCGTACGTAGCTAGACTGGAGGAGCTGGGTACCTACAGCTGGGGTTCTGCCGCACTGGCTTGGTTGTACCGGTGCATGTGCCGAGTGGCGAACAGACATGTTGTCAAGTTAGCGGGCCCGCTTCAGCTACTCCAGTCTTGGATCTTTTGGCGCTTTCCTCGGTTTAGGCCGGCAGGATATGATGAGTCGAGCTGGCCATTGGCTTCCAGGTACTATACTAGTCCTTCTCTATTTCAACTTGACATACATACCTGCGTATCTATTAATATTTCAGTTGATGTAACAAATGTGTATTGGTGCAGATGGTCAGGTTACAACCCTTCCGGTAGCGAGAAGGGTCCTAGAGTGCAGATGTGGAGGACGAGGATAGACCGGTTACAGGATGGGGAGGTGAGTATGCTACTTAACAAGTGTCCTTTTAAAATCTAGCATTTCTAGTTGTGTGGTAAATTTGCCCTGACAAGGGTGAGTTCCTTTTGCAGTTTCTATGGATGCCGTATGGTACTCCCGACGTACTTCAGGTTGTACATCCAGAGGTTTTGGAGCCTAGGCATATGGCGTTGTGGCGCTCTGTGACGGCGCTGATCTACTTTGCTGTGATAGAGTGGCATCAGATAGATCGTGTTCTTCCGCAGTTTGGTGGGGTTCAGCCCATTCCGCATCCCGCCCTGAACATTGACTTTTTGATGTCCAAGGACGGTAGAGGCGGCGATCGATGGTTCCCGTCTACTTTGCAGAGGTGGCATCTCCTTTGGGACTCTCGTCAGGACAGTGTGCTGAGGTTCGACGTTGTTGGCGACCCCGGACCTTCGCATGCGTTCCTTGACTGGTGGCGTCAGTATGGGAAGAGGTTCTTGTCTCCGGAGCCGCAGTTGGGGGATCCTAGAGCAGTTCCTATTCCATTAGAGGCCTCACAGCGGGGTCCGGGGCGAGTTCCAGACATGGATCGTCCTGAGGACGTGCCGGACAGGCGTAGGGTTGAGAGGAGGATGGGTGTGGGGACACGGAGGAGCCAGCGTGAGTGGAGGTGGCCTGACCATGCTGTGCACGATGATTACGACGCCGGTCCCGCTAGAGGCGGAGGACGAGGCCAGCGAGGTAGGGCGAGGGGTCGTGCTGACCATGGGGACGACACCGACGATCAGCATCGGCCCGTTGGTGGGGGTGGTTCAGGGGCTGCTGCATCTGCTGGTACTACCACACACGATCATGGTCATGCAGGTGAGTGGTATGGTACAGGGATGGGTGCCGGGGCTGACACAGGTGACGCTGTACTTGGATCAGGCCCTCTTGGAGATTACTTCGTTGGTGTGCCAGCCGATGACCAGCCTGAGCAGGGGGGACACCTTGGCGCATCTCCGGATCACAGTGGTCAGACTTCATTGGGTCAGACACGCTTGTTGGGGACTTTGGGAGTCCACGCTTCCTTGAGGAGATCACCGCCATCATGCAGGGGGACGCGACTCCGCGCAGTGGTGTTCAGACCTCTGGCACACAGGCCCCGTTAGATGTTGATCTGAATGAGCCTCCATCCTCATCCGCTGGTCACCAGTTCTGTCTCGGAGGTACTCCTCCATCCGCCTTCACCGCTGCATCAGAGTCTGTCGCAGGGATTTCGGCGACACCCCTGCATGTTGCGCCACCAGCACAGCCTGCCCCACCG
>NC_029774.3:129519506-129533995 GCF_000817695.3 Arachis duranensis
TTTTTTTCTTTAAAGTTCAATCATGTATGTTAGTGGTTTGTACTTTTTTTCCGATAGTTTGGACAGTTTCTAATATTTAATGTTTATTACTGAATAATATTTTATTTTAATTATTGTCTTTAAATAATACTTCTCCGCTAAGTTAACCCCAAATAAGAGCATTTCAAACAAAGAGGCATGTTAGAGTCTTTTCTGTCATCCTATTTGAAACTCCGTGACAGTGTTATGTCTTGTCACCCATTTTTTCACTCCACCAATTTTGTTCATTTACTTTATTATGTTGTAGTCTGTTCACCTATGTTTTTTTTTTATTTCTCTTGTCGGACATTCACTTCGTAGGATCAACGAATCTTGAAACAGTTTAGTCATTATTTTTTTCTTATTAAATTCTGCATCCACGGAAAGTGTTGCATTATACATAAAAAATCAAACCGGTCTGGTTCGACCTATGACTCGTGACCTAGGCCGGGTTGGCGACATAGGCCGCACCTCTTTCGCCGGTTCAGATCTGCCTCGTCCATAGATAAACAGCTCAGTCAGTCTCACAGTAATTCAAACCGGTCTGGTTCGACCTATGATTGGTGTAATTCGAACCAGTCCGGTTCGAATTGCACGGAAACCCTCTCTCTCTATAATTCGAACCACCTTGGTTCGAATTACATTGATTCATAATTCGAACCAGGTTGGTTCGATTTATTAACAAATAATTCAAGCTAATTCGAACTAACCAGGTTCGAATTACTACCATTTTGAGTTCGAACCAAGCTGGTTCGAATTATATAAAAATGCGGTCTGGCTTATTGCTGAAACGATTTTTGCTTTGGCGTATTCACGTTAGTTTTCCACTCATTTGGCTTAATACGGTTTTTTACCCTGAATTAAAATAATTGATATAATAAATTACAATTATTTGATTGATATAAATTATAATAAATAGTGTGATATTTAAATACATAATCAAATCAATTAGTTGATATAATTAATTTGCTATAATAAATTGTATTCAATGAGTTATAAAAAATAAATTAAGAAACACGCTAAGAAGTATGTCACGCCCATCATGAAGTGCAGAAATTCAATTTTTATATAATAAAAATATACATTCTTATATATGTTATAGAAATATGATTTGATTCCATGAACTTGCTTATTTTTTTTTACTTGCCACCTATATTCAGCATGGAATTTTAATTTTTCTAAAACAAATTTAGAAGAGAGAATAGTACTTTCATTTTGGAGAAAAAATAAATTTATAAAGAATTGACACCTCGCTTTCATTAGTTGATAATGCATTAAATATTAATTTTATATAATTATAATAAATATATTTTCCTAAATTAGTATAATCATACATTATTCATTAAATGTTAATTGTAATATAAATATAATAAAGATATTTTTTAAAAATAAATTTAAAAGAGAGAATAGTGCTTTCATTTTAGAAGAAAAATGAATTTATGAAAAATTGACACCTCACTTCAATTAGTTAGAGAAAAATACAATTTTAGTATATTAAGTAGAAGTATATTATTATTATTATTATTATTATTATTATTATTATTATTATTATTATTGTTATTATTATTATCATTATTATTGTGGTTGTTGTGGTTTAATAATATATGAAGGAGCATTGTTTTCATCCGTTTGGTGTTGGGCTGTTGGCCATTCCATGCTCCTTCTGTCGGCAATGTCCATTAGGTCATATCTGCTTTGCCTATAGATAAAAGGCTCCTCTCAAAGTAAAGGAATAAGGATCATGAATTGGACTTATCAGAGAAAAGGAAGGAAACAAATTCTGATAATGAGTTACATGACAAAATAAAAAATGGGAAATATATGTTTTTTATGAATATTAATATTATTATATTTTGTATTAATATTCATTTTATTTTTCTTAAACTTTTTACAATAATAATCTTCCTTTCAACTCTCAATTCTTGGGAATATTTCTTTTGTTAAATCATTTAAACATCTAATTAGTACTTATTTTTAAACAATCAAGTAGTAGTAGTAGTAGTAGTAGTAGACTACTATTACTGAATTAATCAATTGAGAATTGATGTGAACACCAATCAAGTGACAACCACCACCGACATTTATTTTCATTATATATTTATATTAATTCAATTAGATGAGTGTTTTAATAAAAAGAAAGATTATAATTATTATTATTATTGAATAATAACGATAATTATTGTTATTATATTAAATTGGCTTCTACAATATATATTTTGTTGCTTCTACAATCATGCAATAATATTTTCTTTCATTTGTTAACTAATTAAATTTGGTTATTTATATTAAATATATTTAATGATTACTAAAAATTAATCATATAATTATCATTATTAATAACTAATTATTAATAATTAATTTATATTTTTCTAAAATATAATTTTCTATCTTTTTGTTATTATTATTATTATTATTATTATTATTATTATTATTATTATTATTATTATTATTATTATTATTATTATTATTATATAGGTCACCATTAAGATAATAACTTGTCACTAATAAAATTTTAGGATAATGAATAAAAAATAGAATTATATCAATATAATTAAAATCAATATAATCAAAATAGTTAAAAATATTTTTGATTGATAATTAGGTTAATAATGCATTAATTATTGATTTTATATAATTATAATAGAGATATTTTTTAAATTAATATAATTATGAATTATTCATTAAATGCTAAGTATAATATTGTTATATAATTATAATTAAGATAATTTTCTGAAATAAATTTAAAAGAGATTAGTATAATTATAATAAAGAGATTATCTTAAATTAGTATAATTATGTATCATTCATTACATACTAATTATAATATAATTATATCAATTAAAGATAATTTTTAAAAATAAATTTAAAAGAGAGAAATAGTGCAATCATTTTGGAAGAAAAATGGGTTCACGAGAAAGTGACACCTCACTTTCATTAGTTGGAGAAAAATACAATTTTAGTATATTAAATAGAAGTAGATTGGTATAAATTATGATAGATTACATAACATTTGAAAAGAAAATAAAATGAATAAGAAGAAAATAAAAATAAATAGAATAGATAGAAGACTACAATAAAATAAATTAAATGTGAGAGTTTTTTTGGTACATTTCATATCACATTCCGTTTCAATAATAATAATAATAAATAAAAATACGTCAACTTGATATCTAAGAAAAAATGATGAGATAAAATCATAATACAGTTCTAAAGTAAAAGCTTAAATTAGAACATAATATCATTACATAACACATATTGAAAGTAATTTCACACTACAATATATCACAAACAGGTAAATGACTTAAATTTAAATACAAAACAGTTTTTATTTATACATACATGATCTATAAATACTTCATAGGTAACATATCTTATAGAGCTCCGAATGATAAGCATGAAAGTTGGAGAATGTGTAGTTTGTATCCACGATAGTTGTCTTCTTACAACGATGCCTCGTAGGAAGAAAAAGAATTGTTGTAAAAGCTATCAAATGAAAGAGTAATTGGTAAACGAATGATATTTTCTTCTAGCATACATGGTCTTTTATAGTGGTAAAATAAAAATGGAAGGAATCAAATTTTATATTTTTATATTAGGAATAGAATTTGATATTTATCCTAATAAAATTATTATTATTATCAATATAAATGGGTTAACAACTTGCCACTAATAAAATCATTGGATAATGAATAAGAATTAGAAGGATATGAATATAATTAAAATATTTAAAAATATTTTTGATTGATAATTAGTTTAATGATGCATTAAATATTGATTTTATATAATTATAATAAAGATATTTTCTTAAATTAGTATAATTATGCATTATTCATTAAAATAATTAAAAATATTTTTGATTAATAATTGATAAGTAGTTTAATAATGCATTAAATATTGATTTTATATAATTAAAATAAAGATATTTTCTTAAATTAGTATAATTATGCATTATTTATTAAATGCATTCATTTTGGAGGGAAAATGGGTTCACGAGAAAGTGACACCTCACTTTCATTAGTCGGGAAAAAACCCAGTTTCAGTGAAGACAACTCGATGAGGTATTTCATGGATGTGATGCATTGTAAATGATTGTGGTAAAAGACAATCGAACTGGAACATTAAACGATAAGAATAACTTAGAGTAACAACAAATAAAAAATTATTAAAAGAATAATATAATAGAATGAGTATATGAAAAAAATTATAAAAAATTATAAATTGTACCTTAAAAGGATCAACTTCAATAAAAAATGAAGAATACATTTTTATTATATGAAGTAGTAAAAAAAATACTAAATATAAAATTACGAATTGACTCTCAAATTTATATTCATGTACCACAGGAAAACACTATATATAGGCTTTAGTAAAACTTAAAAATCTTATTTATAAAATAATTTAGAAAAATTATTTGATATACGTGAATCGGATAACAAATATTTTTTTTTATTGTTATTACTATTATTGATATTATTATTATCATTAAAATTATTAAAAGTATTTTTAATTGATAATTGATAAGTAGTTTAATAGTGCATTAAATATTGATTTGATATAATTATAATGAAGATATGTTGCTAAATTAGTATAATTATATATTATTCATTTAGTATTAATTATAATATAATTACAATAAAATAATTTAGAATAGAAAAAAAAATTTATTCGTTTTGGAGGGAAAACGGAGGCATGAGAGATCGACACGTCACCTTTAGTAGTTGAGGGAAAACCCAATTTTAGTATATTAAGTAGATTTAGTAACTGATTTTTATATGTACACAACATTTTTGTAAAAAAATATTTGAAATGATTTTACATATTCTCGTGTTTCTTACAGGTAATTGTGTAAAGTTATTTATATTGACAATGGATAGAAATCAGTCTTATTTGAATTTTGAAATATGTTCCTAAGGCTCTGATAATGGATAGAAATTAGCCTTTCCTTACTTAAAAACTCAATTTTCGTGTTATATATTATTAAAAAAAAAGTTGAATTTAAAAACAAAGTATGGACAACAAATTAAAAATAAACTAGTTTTACAAGAAGCTGAATAATATCCTACTAGTATTTCTTTTCCGCAATTTGCTAGCTTAAATAGATTTACTTTATGAAACTACAACTTAACATTTCTATGCAGTTAAATTTGTAGAACAACCAAAATGAACTTCAACATTTTTGTTTAATCACTTCTGAATACTTCATGATCAAGTTTAGTCACTGGAAACTATGATTCTGAGCTTGGATGTTTCAATATTTCATCAAAGGATTCAAATGAAGAGTGTGAGCTTAGAGTGGTTCCTTGAATGAACCTATTGGAATCCATGTTTGATCTTAAACTTCTAAACTGGGACATCATTGAATCCCATTTTGAGGATAATGAAGATGATTGCCCTGAACTAGTTTTATCAGAATCATTATTATCCTCCCTCAAATCTTTACCGCCCGGCAACTGTTCGATAGAATGTGTTCTTAGCGCTCCATACTTTCTGCCGCGGAATCTCCTGCTCCTGTGGCCTTCGCCGCCTTCATTATTTTTGTCTTCTGCTGTTTTGGCAGTGTCAACTCCACTTGGAGTCTCATCCAGACCCTGAAGAAGGAAAATAGATACTTTTAGCCTTTTAGGCCACTTCAGTGGTAAAAATCACGAATCTTCACATACCTCTCAGGGAGTTTTGCATTTTGCATTTACAAATTGAAAATAGATTTTAACCTATTGGGTTTAAATATGTACCACAGTATTGCCTGCTGATTCTAGATCCGGGTTACTCGTGCTGAAACTCCTTGCTAACGGGAAAACAAGCTCGCCGACTTTGTGGCCTTGTTGAAGATGAGAACGCTCTGAAGAGAGGAAAGTGGTGAAATAAACTAGCATGTTGTTATTTTAGGTCTTAAATGACAGCAAATGTCTATGGTTATCCAAACTTGTATGAACAGGCTAAGGGGGGAAGCTTAGTATCTATTGATTTTAAGCATTACTTGTATTCACAACAATAAGAAGGATTTGAATCACCTTTATGCAAGATTAGTATTCCAGATGGGTCAAATCCATCCATATCTTCTGCATCATCTTTAATAAACTTGAATATGATCAAATTCTCAAAATAACTGATGAGCCAGTTAAAAAAATTGCATGCTATTAAAAAAGTGTATATAACCATGATGAGGGGGTAGATTTTGTTAAATCCTTTCCCGAAAAACGGAACAGCATCATCAATGTTTCCCATCCTCTGCACAGAAGTTAAGAGTTCATACACAATTAAGTAAATTAACCAATCTAAGGAATCTACTTTGCAACGCTTAGGCAAGATTAAAAAAATGCTAATCACCAGACAGAGTTAAGAACCTTTTCAAAAATGGTTTTTCTATTGCGGCCTATATCAATAAGGTTAAGAAAGTTGTAAGAAATTGGTGCTGCATATCTTGCAACCATCCTACAAGGAAGAGAGATGCAAAGACCAATTATTAAGAATTCCAGTTTACAGAAATGACTGAAAAAAACCAAAAGAAGTGGAAAACTTACGAGCATATCATAAGCAAGCTGACCGAGCTTGTTTGTCTTGGTGTGATTGAGTAAAACATCATCATTCCCATCTTAAACAAGGAATAATATGTACAAACACACATATACATCAAGGGTATGGATGCAGCTAACTGCAAAAGAAGAATCCCAAGCACATGAGCCTTAAGAGATAAGTTGTAGTAACTTGATGCATAGATTATTATTACCTGCACAAGAATCTCATCTTTTCCTGCAGCGTGTATTAGGATAGAGATAAGGGATAAATCAACACCATTTAGTATGGTAGCCTCTGCTAAAAGAATTGAAAATGACATGCATCCCAATATAACAGCAGCTAATCTTTGTAGTTGCTTCCTTAATATACACCGCCATAGAAATTCTGTTATAAATCAATATTATTTCAGGTAGTTATCATTGTGAGAAAACTAATCTCTATTGAATTTGTAACAAAAAACAAGTACCAGTTGTTTCCAAAAAAGCACCAACTCTGCCAGTGCGTTCAGGCCTCAAGCATGAAATATATTTCCTGCAAGAATAGTATCAAATATCTTTAAACCAGAAAATTAGTATCAGTACCAAGAAAGATAAGAACATGTAGATTTAAGAGCAAACCATCCTGTGGAGTCACGGCTCTCGTAGTTCTTTATGGTATCCTCCAGTTCAAGGGCTTCTAACACAAACTTGGTATATTCACTAAGTAAAAAGAAAAGAATAACAATGATATTTAGCACTTTCAGTATGAAAATGAAGTTTGGAGTCAAGACAGTGCATGTTATTAGAATCCAGAACACCTTTGATATCGGTAATACTGCTCTCGAGCTCTTCTTAGATGGCGTCTTAATTCTGCCATGGTTTTCTCATCTGTGTCATAACCCATGTCACGTCCTAGTCTTCCACCCTGTGGTTTGAAGGAAGGGTCTTCCTTCAACTAGAAAAGAAAAAAAATTGCATGAAAAATGAGTAATACAACATTTAGATACAAACCAGCATGATGTATTTGCTTATAGATGTTACCATCTGTGCCAACATTTTGTCAATTATATTCATGTATGGTCTCAAAGGATCACGTTTTGGCATTTGCTTTGATGTTGCCTGTGCAAGCTGGCAATGGCAGCACCACATAAATAAAGTGAGTGAGATGCCTAATAGAAGTTATGGCAATAGTGTTGGTGTGACTAACTTACAACAATGGCATTTGAAAAATCTTGGTGAGCATCATCTAACTTGACAGCCATTTTTGCAACTTTGTGGGAAAGGACTTTCTGCTGAATGTTCCAATCTGCATTCAACCAAATTCCCCTGGGAATTTCACACAAACCAAATCCAAGTAGAAACGCGCCGGTAACAAGTCCAAATGTATTTGAGCAAGCCATGGCAAAACCCATTATGTTACCACTCCTGCAAGTTATTAAGCATTTGGAAGTGCAGAAATCAATCAGTACATTCAATGAACAGAGAAACAACAAATCTTTAACAAAGAAAGAAGCAAACCAATCATGGTGGAAAGTTATGAGCAATATGAGACCAATGAGTGTTACAGAACCAAGAGAGAGATAGAAGACTAGGTTTGCATGTATGCTGGTCTTCAATCTTGTTTTAACTGTGAAATCTCCAGCATCTTCAAAACCCTGAATAGTTGGAATCACAGTCCTGTTTAGAGAAATAATTTAATACAAAACTATGAGTGTGCATTTCTAATTAACCTACCTAGCTGCCATATATGTTCTATACAAAACTATGATAACCTTATGTACTCCTACTATAATTAGTTACCATCAACATTAAACTAATAAAAAAATAATCTAGACAACATACTACATATGAATTAGGAAAGTTCTGAGTAAGTGTTTATGTGTACATATAAGGTGTTAGAAATAAGAAGGAATCTTACCATGTAAGTAAGAAGGTACTCCAATATGTCAAACTCCAAAGAACGGAAATTGCAACATTATGATCACCTCTTAATGTCTAGCAATCAGAGGAAAATAGTTACAATCATTAAATTAAATAAATAAAACAAACCATTAACATGAGTAGTTGATAATACCGTCCATATATCGGCGGGGACGAGGATGATGATGGAGAGAGAGCAGAACCAGGTGTATGCAACGGTGAAGAACACATATTTTGGCACATCAGGTCCAGAAAAATATAACAATGTTAAAATCACCATGCCTAATGTCATAGGCAATGATATTAAATAGAACACCCACATTTTTAATTCACTAATGTTTCACGCAATACATGCATGCATGCATGTATGTCGTTTCTTTTGTTCTTTCTCCTTCCCCTTTGTGTAGAACATCACATCAGAAGAGAACAATGTCTGAAAAAAGTGTGAAAGAAAACTTTAGGTTAGCGTTTAACTTGTTCAAGTGCAATGAGAACCGGTCAAGATGAGCTTTTTTTTAATATTAACTACCTCATTCAGCATACTTATACCAAGTGTCACTTTCATTTTTAAGGCTGTATGTTTAGTTGATATCAGAATCACCTCATCATATTCATAATATTTTTAGCAGTTGTATTAATTTAATATTTGGATTAAGTACGCCTTAAGATATACGCCGAAATTTTTTTCGTCCCTAAGAAAATCGTCCTTACCTTAGGGACTAAAATCATACGGAGATGGTGGCGAAAGCGGAGACAGAGGTGGATCGTGAACAACTTCTTCTTCTTCCCTTCCCCTTTCGAACGAGCAGAAACACTCCTTCTCTTATTTTTTTTCATTTTATAATTTTTTGTTATGGGTAATTTGATCCAAAATTTTAACATCTAAGTAAAAAGGACAATTTTGTATACAAAAAAAGATTGGAAACAAAAAAAATTTTGGCCTATACCTTAAGAACTAAAATCGTATTTAACCCTTAATATTTCATAGGGACTTACTAAAATACCTTTTAATTTTAATACTGTATGATATGAGATATAGACATTCTTGGTTTGCCTAGAAAAACCAAGGGAAAAATTCCAAGGGGAATGAAAAATTCATAACACGTTTTAATTGTAGAAAACATGTGGTAAATTGGATTTCCATTCTAGAGTTTCTTTGGTAACATAGAAGAATCAACCGTGCATAAATTCACCTGGACTACAAACTATGCAGTTACGTCATTTAGGGACAAGGAGCAATCAGATTTGAAAACAAAGAAAGGTATGTGTCCTTATATGTAACACCAAAAAAGGTGAAAACTTAAGTGCGGTCGACTTCACCTGAAGTTGATAGTTGAGGGTCATTAGATGAAAAATGAGTCAAATCAGTCAAATTATCTAACAATTGTCAATTATCAACTTCACGTGAAGTCAACTGTATCTGAGTTTTCACCACCAAAAAATGTTAAAACTATCAAAAAAGCCTAAGTGAGACTCCTAACTACATTGGTATCTCAACATATAAATTTTCTCCACTATTTATTTGGCCATAAGAAGTGGAGGCAAATGAAAAACACTTGAAAAGAAGAATGCAAAGAATCAGAATAAAATAGTGAGACAGCTTCCATCTTCAGACTCTTGCATGCATAGAATTGTTGTTAAACCACTCTAGCCGCTACCAGCCCACAAGCCAGAGCTGCTCCAAACAAAGCATGTAACCTCACACAGAAGTACTTTGCCATGAAGATCTTGCTTTTGTCCTGTAAGTACAGAACATAACCAAGGCTTAATACCAAACTCCAGCAATCATAAAAGGGTAACACAAAGTCTTGGACTTGCCTTATGATTTTCTTGCACAAATCTCACTACCAAGTTTCCAATTGGTAAGGTCAAGGCACAAAGGAACTAGAACCACCATAGTCATAGCAAGAGAGAAGAGAAACAAATCATAAGCTCATAACTTGATGAGAAGATATCAGAAATGAAGTGTTTAGAGTTGCATACAATACTGGCTGGGGGAAGCGCCTTGCACAGACCGAAAGCAATCAAAAGAGCATAGAGTGCCATGACTGCCACTTTCACTACCTCTGCGCCTCTTGCCGTGCCTAGTCTAACCTGAAAGAGACAATGGGAAATCAAAATTATAGGCTGCATGCATCATTGACACTGATAAGATAAATGTATTTGATTTTATATACCAATGGTGACATTTTTCCAACTTCCATGTCCCCTTCTATCTGAGAAACAAGTAAGAAAAGTCATCAACTTGAAGTTACTCTCATAAGAAAAACTAAGAATTTGGTAATGGAACTACCTGATGGAAATGACTACAAAACAAGATCATGGAAGTTGTGAGGCCAACTAGAATTGACACCGAGATAACTGTCCCAGTTAAGGGCAAACGGCTCATGGCACTATGGTAAAAAAATTAGTATTAGCAATCAACCATGAAAAAAATCAAATATTACAAGTGATTGAAGTAACCTTGCACTGCCTTGTAATAAATAAAAAGCAGTAGTAGCAAAAGGACCAAATGCAGCAAAGCACAGGGGCTCTCCCAGCCCTCGGTAGCTTAAGCGAAACGGCGGACACTGGAAAAGTAAAAGACTTGGTAATCTAACTTATGATTCTGAATAAACTTGAAAATGATTCTAACTAGTACCAGCAAAAGCTTTTGACACCTGATATACATAGCCACATATAATTGCGCAAGCAAGAAGCACGATCGAAGGCATATTTCGTGCCTGAACAGAAGCCCAAGTGAGGCCAATGAAGCCAAGAGCAAAGCACAAGTAGGCAGCAACAAAGGTTCCATTCCGGCTTTCCAATTCAACAAAAGGAATAAACAGGGCTAGTTACTATTTCTGATACTAGACAAGTCTTTGCAAATGAAAATAGAGTAATAGACAAGTTAGAGAGAAACTCACCTGCCAACTAGATTTACAACAGATTCCTTTTTGTTCTTGTCAGCACCAGTATCAAAATCATAAACATCATTGCTGCCATAAGTCATTAACAATTCTAAATGTGTTTTTATAATATTCAGTCACACAATCTTTGAAACAGCATAGAAAATCACCTTAAATTAAGCCAGGTAATAACAAGAACCGAAGAAGCCAAGAGCACAAAATAGGTCCTAGCAGAGAACATACCCATCTGCAAATAAGCTGCTGCACTACCTACCTATTCGTGGCAGCAGCAAAATCAGAAAAACTCTGTGAATTTCTAATTAAGGATACATGAATTTTGTAATGGAAATACTGACAGTTAGAGGAACCAAAGCAACAGAGTAAATTGGCAACTTGATTGCCCTCCAAATCAAGGTTGTCCTTGAAACAGACTCTTCAAGTTGTTCCTCTCCAAACCCAGAACGAGACACGTGTAGCAACAAGTGCCTTGTATGTATCCTTTTGTAATCCAGGTTGCAGCTGAAAAAGAATAATGACTTTGAATATGTATGCATGTAGAGAGGAACAAGCTTTCTCCGTATGTGGAGTTGGCCATTGAGTTTGTTGTGACCAAAGCCATGGATGAGGTTATAGCAAGTGGCTGCCATTTATATGAAGCCCAAGCTTTTCCTCATCTTTCAGAGAAAAAAAGAGTGTACAAGGGAAGGTTGAAAAAATGAGATGAACTGATGAAGCTCTTCCCTTTCTAGTTTCAAGTGAGAAAAAGAATCATAATCCTATCTCTTTAGAATCTATGTACTAAATGCCACGTAAGCCTACTTAGTGTGGGCTCTACTCTCATAAGTTGTAACCAGCATGCAATCAGGCATTAACAATTCTTAAGAAAAATCGAGAATTCTAATTTTTTTAATAAAAATTATTTTTTGTATAATTAAGAATGAATTACTTTTTTTTCTGTTCTTTCTTAAAACTTTTCTTCCTCGACCTAACTTGTACGGTTGTACCCACCCTCATGCTGTTTTTCTGCATCCAAAATTAAGGAGTACAAGATAGTCATTAAAACTTTAATTTACTTCTAAAACTAGTTATAACTAGTATTGATCAAATAATATTAACTTTATCATAATAATATATAGGATCATTATAATATATTTATGCTACGGTAGTTATGATATATAGTTTTGATTTGACTTCTTTAAACTTTTATAAAAATTAGAGGATCAGATTTAATAACAAGAGAGGAAAAAAATCAAATCTAAAAGTTTAATTTAAGTGAAGTATACAAATTTAAGAATTAAATTTGTGTATTAAAATTTTTAAAATATTAAAATATATTTTAAATGACAAATTTGATGGTCTGATTTGTATTTTTTACATCCTAATTAAATACATCATACTCTAACAACTTTATAAAATAAAATACCATCTTTTCTCTAATATCGAAAATGAAATAAATTTTAAAAAGTGATATTAAGATTAAAAAATATTACCAAAATATATAAAAAAATATGATTTTAANATTATACACACCGTAAGTATAAACATATTAAATTTATCTAATATATATTTAGAAAAATGTTAAAAAAACTATCATAATTTATTATTTTTATCATTACTTAGTCATTAATATTTAAAAATATAAAATAAAATATATTATTAAATTATTAAATTAAAGGAATTAAGCTAAAGAAATTAAATTAATAATTAAATAATAACTAAAAATAATAAATTCTCATAGCCATAACATTTTTTTATATATTTATATTATTATGATCACTTAAAGAGTTAAAGTTTTAACACTCCAAAAATAGGATTTATATGGGGAAATGGATCTTCTCATTTTTTTTAACACTTGAGGGAATAAAGTGTAATCTCTCATCATTAATTTTATAAGTGAGATAAAAAATAAATATGAGAGAGAGAGTAATAAAAGATAAGATTAAATGATGAGTTTGGAAAACTCCAAATTAATATTTGTGATAAACAAATATTATTAAAATATTTAATTGCAAAATTATTAATTCAATCTTCATTAATCTTATGTTAATTAATAATTTTGTTGTGCAGGTTTAATATTGGGCCGAAAACAATTTTCTGGTGCAAGCCCAAGATACATTCAGCCTTTGGTTTTGATAATATATGATGAATATGGCTGATTTGATGTTACTTGGGCCCAAATGATTTTGATTACTCTGAGCCCAAGTGTGTTACATGCTTTCCATTTGCTTTGTGCATGTTCCAAATTTCATCAGGAAAGCAAATGTTACTATTGGGCCAGAAATTTAAATAATGTCACAAGCCCAATGTGTTTAGCATGCATGGTCCGAAAGAAAAATGGGATTGGGGCACATTGATGAAAAATCCAACTATGTGAATTTAGTTGCTTGCCTCCAATGGATTCCATTTCTCATTTTGGATGGAATTCAAATTTAATTAATGCATTGGAAACATAAGAAAGAGAGAGAAGATTGATTTGATGGCTATTATGACTATGCACGCCACTCTAAGGGAAGTAAAAGCAAGCTATTCTCAAATTAATGTGCTTAACCACTCTACATTGCTTTTCTTCAGATTCTTTAATTCTCTCTCATCTCTTTCCTCTTCTTTCTTCGGTCCTTGTCCAGGAAACAATGGAAGAAATGTTCTTCAACCAAGAAAAAGAAGAAGTTGCATGCATCAAGACCATCAAGCTAATGATGGCAAGAAAACATACTAAAATAAAAATAAGCTGTAGCTAAGATACTTACCAAATGTGGTTAGATTTGGTGAGGTTATCTTGAGCTTTTCATGCTCAAAAAGAAGGATGAAGATTCGGCCAGCAAAGAAGATCTTGGAGGCATGGCTTGTCTTTGATTCTGCTCAACCACCACAGGAAGTAGCTAGAGTGGCGAAGTGATGGAAGAGGCAGAGATTGAAGCAGATGAAGCTATCATCATCATGAAGCATCAAGGGCCAGAAATCCATCTTGGAGAGGAAGCCAAGGATGGAGCGCTCGGATTGATGAAGAGTGATGACCAAGGAAGGACTAGAGGTATTCGCATGTTAGTTTTTGCATGAGTTACCTCTTCTCTCTTTGTGGCCGAACCGGTTTTGTTGTGAAGGAAAAGAAGCTGAGCTCGGGTTTGTGTTTCAACTGTGAAGGCTTCACTTCTCTATAAAAGGGGTGAAT
>NC_029774.3:129534694-129536637 GCF_000817695.3 Arachis duranensis
TTAAATGCCAAGGCAGTAAACCTGCTCAACTGTGCTATCAGCTTTGAGGAGTACCGACGGGTATCACGATGCACAACGGCAAAGGAAATCTGGGACAAGCTACAAATCACTCATGAAGGAACCACTATTGTAAAGAAGACTCGGACAGATATATTGAACAGAGAATATGAAATGTTTACAATGAAGAAAGGAGAGTCCATTGATGAGCTGTTTGAACGGTTCAACACTATCATTGTTGGCTTAGATGTTCTGGGAATTTCACATTTAGAATCTGTGCTAGTGAGAAGAGTGCTGAGATGTCTCACTAAAGAGTGGGAAACAAAAGCTTTAATTATCTCTGAAAGTAGTAATCTTGATTCCATGACACTTGATGATTTGAGAGGAAATCTTCTTGCCTTTGAAAACACTTATTTGAAAAAAGATTCAAAAAAGAAAGGAATTGCTTTTTATTCTGTGACTAACCCTCTGGATGATGAATCTAGTGATAATTCTTCTGAAAATGAGTTTGTGTTGTTTGCAAAAAAATTCAGGAAAATGATGAAACTCAGAGGCAAAGGCAGCAGCTCAAGGAGGATGAAGAAGGACCTTAGCAAAGTAATCTGTTACAACTGCAAGAAAATAGGGCATTTTAAATCTGATTGTCCCAAGTTAAAAAAGGAGAAAAAGCCAAAAAGGGGAAAGAAAAAGGGACTGATGGCTTCATGGAAAGATTTGGAAAATGACTCAGATGATGAGGATGAAGAGTCTGAGACTAAGTCACAGCCTTGTCTCATGGCAAATGAAGTAGAGCAGGTATCCTTTCAAAACCCTAACACTGAAGACCTTCATCTTATGATAGATCACCTTTCTGAAAAAATAAGATGTTTTCTAATTGAGAATCAAGATCTTGAACAACAAAATTTCATTCTTAAAGTTGAAAATGATTTCCTCAAAGAAAAACTAAGAGAGGCCGAAACTGCTTGTGATCTTGTGGAAGAAAATAAGCAGTTAAAAGCCCAAGTTAGAAGCTGTGAAAGTGACCATTCTGTTCTTGCATATGTGAACTGTTTTAAGCAAAATGAAGAGTTGCTCAAAGAGGTTAAAAGACTTAAGGAAGACTTAGCTAAGTTCACCCAAAGTTCTGAAAATTTGAACCAAATCTTGGCTAGTCAAAAACCTCTTTATGATAAAGCTGGGTTGGGATTTTATAAATCTGAAAAATCACATTTTGAAAACATTGCCTCATCTTCAAATGATGTAACATATCAAGACCCAACTCACTTTAACAAAACTGCAACTCCAAGATTTTGTAGACTATGCAACCGAAGTGGTCATTTTCCAGTTCAATGTTTCTTTGGTGAAAGAATGATTGGTGATAAAGTTTACAAGGTTGTTTTTTATTACAATGATTTGGGACATAAGAGATGGTTTAACGTGAAAGGATCCAAGAAAATTTGGATACCTAAGGTCACTTGAGTTTATTTGTAGGTATGCCTAGCATCCAAGAAGAGAGAAAATATGTGGTACATGGATAGCGGATGCTCTAGGCATATGACCGGGAAGACAACCTTCTTCATAAAGCTTGATGAATATGATGGAGGATTTGTCACATTCGGTGATGATGCAAAAGAAAAAATAGTGGCTGTTGGGAAAGTGGGTAAAAATCTCTCATCTTGTATAAATGATGTCCTTCTTGTACATGGCTTGAAACATAACTTGCTTAGTGTTAGTCAATTGTGTGATTTGGGTTTTGATGTTATTTTTAAGAAGTTTGTTTGTTTGGTTGTTTGTGAGAAAACTGGGGATATTTTATTTGAAGCCAAGAGATGCAACAACGTGTATGGATTAACTCTTGAGGATTTAAAAGAACAAAATGTAACATGCTTTACCTCTCTTGAATCTGAAAAATGGCTTTGGCATAGAAAGTTGGGTCATGCTAGCATGTACCAAATTTCTAAGCTAGT
>NC_029774.3:129536807-129538066 GCF_000817695.3 Arachis duranensis
AGAAATGTTACATATTGATCTTTTTGGTCCTACTAGAACTCAAAGTTTAGGAGGTAAACACTATGGTCTTGTAGTGGTTGACGATTACTCTAGATTTGGTTGGGTACTTTTCCTTGCTCATAAGAACGATGCATTC
This sequence comes from Arachis duranensis, assembly GCF_000817695.3. Lineage (NCBI taxonomy): Eukaryota > Viridiplantae > Streptophyta > Magnoliopsida > Fabales > Fabaceae > Arachis > Arachis duranensis. The sequence goes on from NC_029774.3 coordinate 129,536,944, forward strand.
TATGCTTTTTCCACCCTTTGCAAGAAAATTCAAAACGAAAAGATTTGAAAATTGCCCATTTGAGAAGTGATCATGGAAGAGAATTTGAAAATCAAGACTTTAAAAAATTCTGTGATGATTTAGGGATTTCTCATAATTTTTCATGCCCTAGAACCCCCCAACAAAATGGGGTGGTTGAACGAAGGAATCGAAGCCTTCAAGAAATGACTAGGGCCATGCTATGTGAGAATGAAATTCCTAAATTTTTATGGGCTGAAGCTGTGAACACAGCATGCTATATTTTGAATAGAACAATCATTAGAAAAGGGTTAAAGAAAACTCCTTATGAGCTATGGAAAGGAACCCCTCCAAATCTTAAGTACTTCCATGTTTTTGGATACAAATGCTTTGTTCTTAACAATAAGGAAAACCTTGGAAAATTTGATCCAAAATCATATGAAGGAATGTTTGTTGGATATTCCACCACAAGCAAGGCCTATAGAGTTTATCTCAAAGAATATAGAACCATAGAGGAATCCATACATATTACTTTTTGTGATTCTAACTTAATTCACAGTACTGTAAAGGATAATGAATCAGATTGTGAAGAAGATGGAACAAATAAAGAAAATCCCAAATCTGTGCAAAATGAAGAATCTGTCAGCCCAGTTTTGTCTCGTCAGATCGAAGGAGAAACTTCCATTTTATCTCCTGAGCAGACACGAGAAACTGAAACAGCGAGACCACCAGAAGATCATCAAAGCTCAACACCTGTCCGAAAGCCTAGAGAATGGAAGTCCATGAAGGGTTATCCTCATGACTTCATCATTGGTGATCCCTCTCAAGGTGTAACCACAAGATCCTCCACCAAAAGGCAAACCGAATCTAGCAACTTTGCTCTCTTGTCACAAATGGAGCCCAACAATGTCAAACAAGCTCTTGAAGATTCATCATGGGTCAAGGCCATGCAAGAAGAGCTTGACCAATTTGACAAGAATGAGGTTTAGACATTAGTACCTCATCCGGATGGTAAGAAGGTAACGGGTACTAAATGGGTATTTAAAAATAAACTTGGTGAGAATGGACAAGTTGTTCGTAACAATGCTAGATTAGTGGCCCAAGGTTACGATCAAGAAGAGGGAAT
>NC_029774.3:129538183-129539933 GCF_000817695.3 Arachis duranensis
TCAAATGGATGTTAAATGTGCTTTCCTTAATGGCTTTATTGATAGAGAAGTGTATGTGGCTCAACCCCCCGGTTTTGAACAGAAAGATTTTCCTAATCATGTTTTTAAACTGTCAAAGGCTCTTTATGGCCTTAGACAAGCTCCTAGAGCTTGGTATGAAAGGCTTAGTGCCTTCCTATTAGAAAATCATTTTCAAAGGGGAACCACCGACACTACTTTGTTCATTAAAGTTTCTAATGATGACATCCTTCTTGTGCAAGTTTATGTGGATGATATTGTGTTTGGATCGGCCAACGAGTCCTTGTGTGAAGAGTTTGGAAAACTCATGACTAGTGAGTTTGAAATGAGTTTAATGGGAGAGCTAACTTTCTTTCTTGGCCTCCAAATTAAACAAACTCCTAGTGGTACTTTTATTCATCAAGGCAAGTATGCAAAAGAATTGATAAAGAAATTTGGCTTAGAAAATTCCAAACCAATGGGAACTCCAATGCATCCAAACAATAAACTTGAAAAGGATGTTGATGGCCTAGATGTGGACGAGACACGGTATAGGGGAATGATCGGCTCACTAATGTATCTTACCTCCTCTAGACCGGATATTGTTCAAAGTGTGGGTGTATGTTCAAGATTTCAATCTCACCCAAAAGAATCCCATTTATCGGCCGTTAAACGTATCATTAGATATATTAAGGGAACATGTGATTATGGCTTGTGGTATCAATTAATTTGGTTAAAAACTCAATTGGAAGATTACAAATTAAAAATCAATAGCATACCCTTATTTTGTGATAACATGAGTGCAATAAATATTTCCAAAAATCCTGTTCTGCACTCTAGAACAAAGCACATTGAAATTAAATATCATTTTATTAGAGAACATGTGCAAAAGGGTACTATTGATATTCAATTTGTAAAATCTGAAGAACAACTCGCTGATATTTTTACAAAACCCCTCTGTGAAGATAGATTCTGTTTGTTGAGGAAAAGCTTGGGAATGATTGATTTAAATCATGTTGAAAAACTGTGAATTTCTGACTCTGTTCAATTTTATCTCGCAGGAATAGACGAGATAAAAATAAATGCATGATAAGAGAGCTATGCTTAAGGGGGAGACTGTGCAAAAACAAATTCCAATGGGCCCCACAAAATCTCTTTGACCCATCTTTGACTGTTTTGTTAATTATTCAATTTTTTGAAAACCAAATCTCAAAGTTGTCCTATCATATCTAGTTGAAAAAGGGATAATGTCAAATCAAATCCTTCTTTTTCAACTAATCCCTTGATTCAAGGAACCCTCCTTTCAAATTTTTGGGAAACCGCTCTGGTTAATAACCGCGCATAATGACTATTAACCACTCCCATCATCTCTCTCCAATCAACATTTATTGCTTCCTTAACCTCCCTCCACTCTCCACCTTCGGCCAACCTTTCTTCTTCCACCCCCATTATCTCTCTCCCCATAATGAAAAAGAAAATTGCATCAAGAAAGAGTGGAAGAATCAATCTCTCTCAAAAACCGTTCACTCCACAAACACACACTCATATTCACATTCACTCTACATCTTCTTCCTCTCCCTCTCAATCTGTCAAACAAACACCCACCATGAGAAAGAAGATTGCTCACAACAGTTCTGGCCGTGGCAAAAACAAGGAGCCCAGTGTTGAAGAAAAATCATCTCAAACCTCACCCGTTCCTTCTCCACCGCCGCGATCACCAAAGAAGGCAACACCACACACATCAGGAAGAAGT
>NC_029774.3:129540302-129552960 GCF_000817695.3 Arachis duranensis
TGATGGTACTCTTCACTCTTATGTGAAACGTGTGCATATGGCTCTGAACACTGAAACCATCAGTGCTGCCCTTGGTTACACAGACGAGGGACCGAGGGTATACATGAGTGACAAATGGGATGATCATATTGGACTTACTTACAAACAAGCTCTCTCTCATATCTGTGCAAACATGTCTGGATTAGATGGCACTGTCCCTACTCACAAAGCTCTTGGACCAACCAACTCATTGCTGCATCGCATCACTACCCACATTTTAACTCCACAAAGTGGTTCTCACAATAGGGTAACTGTATCTGATTCTTTAATAATTTTTGCCCTTATTACTTCTTCTCCTATTTCATTTGCTTATCTCATGATCAGACATATGTGGGACTGTGTAAGAAGTACCAAAAAGGATAATTTACCTTATGGAATGTTTCTCACGTGTATTTTTGAGTACTATAAGATAGATTTAACAAATGAAACTGTGGAGAACAAATTTTCTATGATCAAAGACGGTGGTGTTGTAAAAGGAATCAAAGAGTAAGAAATCAATGCCAATGGACAGTGACCTTAAAAGCCAGTTTGAATCCTCCAAAGCAACCGAGTCAACAAGAGAAATCCTCACCGAATTCTCTAATATGTCTACGCTCATGATTCAATTTCATAGGGCTGCTCGAAAGCTAGCCTATGAAAATGAACGTGCTTGGGGGAGATGTAAAGAGCGAGTGGGTATGATGCTGGAAAACTTGAAAAAGGATCTGGGCGCTGGCAGTGAAGAAGATGTTGCAGACTCTGATTACAATTTGTCTGATGATTAATGACTGTTTTCTTTTATTTGATATTGGCTATATTAGGCTCAATCTGTTTTTTGTATGAGCATAACTTAAAACTCCCTGCTCTGTGATACTTTGATACACTCTTGTTATTTTTTGTTGTTGCTTTGTTATTTTGTGGTGTTCTTCATATTTTGTGCAGGTGCCCCTTGATGACAAAAAGGGGAGAAAAGCTGAAAATTGAAATCTGGAAAAACAGGGGATGAAATTTTCTGTTGAAAATTCATGATCACCCTTGTTAAAAAGATATATTTTGATGCTTAGCATTGAAACTGCTCTTGCCTCATTATAATTGATGCTACTGTTTTATAATGCTTTGGCAATGAATGAGTAACTGGTTGTGAATTAACCTTGATGAATATGCATGATTGTATTGAATATTCTGTTTCATCCTGGTTAACATGCTTGATATTTTGGGCAGTTCCTTTAAATTATAAAAAAGTATAGAAACTGCCATGTTTTGATCATGTGTGCTTCAAATATTTTCCTTATCATAATAAATTCTTTTTGCTCTGATATCCTGACCGGAAAATGTTTGAAAATCATTTGAACAGCCTTTTTGATGTGTGAAATAATGTTGAGCAGTAAATCAGTTTATGATATCAAATGAGTTTTGATTATCAATTAAAACTGCTCATAAATCAAGCATTTAGCATCATAAAATTTGCTAAATAACATTATTACTTGAAGCTTGATTTTAAATGTCATAGGTTTAGTGCTTCCCTTGGTAAAATAGCTTACATCAAGGGGGAGCCATGTGATAATTTGAAAGGGGGAGAAATTCAATCTTCAAAGGGAGTACTCGTACTCAATCTTTAAATTTCTTTCCATTTCAATTTTAATAATGTTTGTCATCAAGGGGGAGATTGATGAGTTTGGAAAACTCCAAATTAATATTTGTGATAAACAAACATTATTAAAATATTTAATTGCAAAATTATTAATTCAATCTTCATTAATCTTATGTTAATTAATAATTTTGTTGTGCAGGTTTAATATTGGGCCGAAAATAATTTTCTGGTGCAAGCCCAAAATACATTCAGCCTTTGGTTTTGATAATATATGATGAATATAGCTGATTTAATGTTACTTGGGCCCAAATGATTTTGATTGCTCTGAGCCCAAGTGTGTTACATGCTTTCCATTTGCTTTGTGCATGTTCCAAATTTCATCAGGAAAGCAAATGTTACTATTGGGCCAGAAATTTAAATAATGTCACAAGCCCAATGTGTTTAGCATGCATGGTCCGAAAGAAAAATGGGATTGGGGCACATTGATGAAAAACCCAACTATGTGAATTTGGTTGCTTGCCTCCAACGGATTCCATTTCTCATTTTGGATGGAATTCAAATTTAATTAATGCATTGGAAACATAAGAAAGAGAGAGAAGATTGATTTGATGGCTATTATGACTATGCACGCCACTCTAAGGGAAGTAAAAGCAAGCTATTCTCAAATTAATGCGCTTAACCACTCTACATTGCTTTTCTTCAGATTCTTTAATTCTCTCTCATCTCTTTCCTCTTCTTTCTTCGGTCCTTGTCCAGGAAACAATGGAAGAAATGTTCTTCAACCAAGAAAAAGAAGAATCGGTTATTACACAGGAAATATTGGCAGCCATGGAAGCAAAAAAGGAGCTACCAAGAGGAGAGAAAGCAAGCCTAAAGACCATCAAAATGATGGCAAGAAAATACACCAAAATAAAAGTGAGTTGTGGCTAAGATATTCACCAAATGTGGATAGATTTGGTGAGACTATCTTGAGCCTCACATGCTCAAAAATGGAAGAAGAAGATTCGGCCAGCTAGAGGAGATTCTTGAAGCATGGCTTGTCTTTGATGCTGCTCAACCACCACAGGGAGTAGCTAGAGTGGCGAAATGATGGTTGAAGGCAGAGATTGAAGCAGATGAAGCCATCATCATCATGAAGCATCAAGGGCCAGAAATCCATCTTGGAGAGGAAGCCAAGGATGGAGCGCTCGGATTAATGAAGAGTGATGACCAAGGAAGGACTAGAGGTATTTGCATGTTAATGGAAAAAGGCAAACAAGTGAGATTTGTATGAAAAAGCCATAGAGCGGAAAAAGGCAGAGAGTGCAAAATTAAAAGAAAAAGCCATAGATGTCTTAGAGTTCCTTTATACATCTATGTTGTGTTTCACGATTCTGTGGGAATCCCCTTGTAAGTTGGGTTAGCACTTTACAATTTGTAATCTGGATGATTATAGTGAAATTTCATCATTGTTGTGATGGAGACTGGATGTAGGCTGCACTGCACTTAGCAGCTGAACCAGGATATATCTGGGTGTAATCTTCTCTCTCTCTTCATACTTCAATTCTGTTTTTACTGTTCAGATGAAAAATCAAAAATGTCTCGTGTCAAGTGACGAGACAAAATGAAAATGTCTCGTGGCTAGGGACGAGCTAAAAACAGAAAAGTTTCTTCTAAGTCCAGCAAGTGTTAGCAAGCAAAAATGGGCTAAGATTCAACCTCCATTCTCTTAGCCACTGAAACCATCATTAAACAATTAAAATCATCTAATTTTTTTCCACTAGAGGATCACTTCTTTTATATGGAGGTAGAAAAGAAGGAAATAACGAAAGAACGATGTTAACTTTTTTTTGGCAAAGTTGGAAACTAAAATTGATCATAACTGTAATATGATAATAACTGTTCAATCCGTACAACAATTTGGAGTTAAAGAACATAGTAGAATCCTCCCTTCTGACATGGCTTGCACATGTGACATGTTACATCAATCATGTTCTGTTCCTCTTGTATTTAGCAGCTACACAAAAATAAGGCCAATTCAAAGAAAACAAGGCAATTTTCATTGTAAACAAGTGATCCTTTGTTTAAATCGACGCACGTTAATTCTTATCAATATCATACATGTGCTTTGTTAATAATATATACACACGCATGTTATTCAAACACAAAGTGAAATAATTTGAACATGAGCAAGCTTCTTGATCCCTCAACAGAAAGCCACATAGGCATTACTGAGGGAGAAGGTATAACAATGACATGGGAGAACTTGTGGGTCACTGTTTCTGATGGAAAGAAAACGAAACCAATTCTGGAAGGTCTTACCGGTTATGCACAACCAGGGAGGCTTTTGGCTATAATGGGACCTTCTGGTTGTGGCAAATCCACTCTTCTTGATGCCTTATCAGGTGATCATGCATGCCCCCATGCACTTCTTGTAATAATAATAGTAAAAAGACAAACTTTAATTGTTGAAAATTTGACTTATTTCTATCAGGAAGATTGAGCCCAAACATAAAGCATAAAGGGAAGATTCTAATAAATGGGCACAAACAAGAACTGGCTTATGGAATATCAGTAAGAAATATGTCCCAAAAGTTCTCAATCCTAAGAAAGAAGAACGGAACATTTAAGAAATGATTGATGAGTTTTGTTGTGATATCAGGGATATGTAACACAAGATGATGCTTTGCTTTCAACTTTAACAGCTCAGGAGACTTTATACTACTCAGCTCAGCTTCAGTTCTCTGATTCCATGCCCATATCAGAGAAGAAGGAAAGAGCTGATGTAACTCTCAGGGAAATGGGTCTGCAAAATGCCATTAACACAAGGGTTGGAGGATGGGGTTCTAAGGGACTCAGTGGGGGACAGAAGAGGAGACTAAGCATCTGCATTGAGATCTTAACACATCCAAGACTCTTGTTTCTTGATGAACCAACAAGTGGACTTGATAGTGCAGCTTCTTATTATGTCATGAGAAGAATTGCTAACCTTGTTCAGAAAGATGGCATTCAAAGGACTATTGTTGCATCTATTCATCAACCTAGTAGTGAAATTTTTGAACTCTTCCATCACCTTTGTCTTCTGTCTTCTGGTAAAACTGTATATTTTGGTCCTGCCTTTGATGCTAATCAGGTTTGGAACTAAAACTTCCTATGAAGCAACAAGCATACATTGATTGTATGCTTAACAATTAATACTTTCTTGTTTTGCTGCACAGTTTTTTGCTTCAAATGGTTTTCCTTGTCCAACACTCCATAACCCTTCTGATCATTACTTGAGGATCATAAACAAAGATTTTGAACAGGTATGCAGAATTTGTGAGTTCAGTGCAACATGTTAAATCTTGTGCTTAAGAAAATGAACTTGTACACTTTGTGAATTTGTATCATTGTTTTCATCAGGATGCTGAAGAAGGCTTTGGTAGTGGAATAACGGCAGAGGAAGCTATTAATATTCTTGTGAAGTCTTATAGCTTGTCTCAGATTAAAAACAAAGTCAATACAGAAGTGGCAAACATAAACCAAAGTGTAATGTTTAGTCAAATCCCAAAGAAGAAGAATTTTCCAAACAGAATCAAAAGACTAATATAACAATAACTTTTAATTTTTCATTCTTGTCTCTAGGATTCTGGAGCAGTAGAGAAGAAGAGGGTCCATGCTGCCTTCCTGACTCAGTGCCTTGTTCTTATAAGAAGATCTGCACTGAATTATTTCCGCGACTTGAGCAATTACTGGCTGCGCCTTGCTGTGTTTATTGCAATAGCTCTAAGCTTGGGCTCTATCTACTATGATATTGGCTTTGGTGCTGGATCTATTCAGGTTAACAAACATAGGAAATTAAGATATTCATTAATTATAGCTTTCAATAATCAAGGTTGATTAGTAACAGTCTTGTCATGCACTTGCTTCAGGCTAGAGGATCTCTGCTTACTTTTTTCATTTCCCTTTTGTCTTTCATGACACTTGTTGGTGGATTTGCTCCAATGCTAGAGGAAATCAAGGTAAATTGTTTAAGTATCCTTATCCTTTATTTCAATGTTAATTGAACTTTTTCCAAGTTTATTTCACTACATCATATGCAATATAACACTAATTGTGTACATAACAAGGTTGTCTGAGCCTTAAAATAGTTGACACTAATAGGACTCCAAATGTATCAGGTATTTGAAAGAGAGAGATTGAATGGACACTATGGAGTTACAGCATTTCTCACAGGGAACACATTTTCTGCTGTTCCATACATGCTAATAGTAACCATGGTTCCGGGAGTAATATCCTATTACCTTTGTGGACTCCACAAAGGACTATTCCACAATGGAGCAGAACACTTGATATACTTTGTATCAGTGCTATTTGCCATAGTTATGTGGGTTGAGAGCCTCATGCTTGTTGTAGGAAGTGTGTCCCCTAACTATGTTATAGGCATGTTCATTGCTGGTGGAGTCCAAGGAATCATGATCCTAGTTTGTGGATTCTATAGGTTACCAAATGATATTCCAAAACCTTTATGGAAATACCCTTTGTATTATCTGTCTTTTCAGAAGTATGCACTCCAAGGGTATTTCAAGAATGAATTTGAAGGCTTAACATTTGTGATTGGTCATAACATGAACATTAGTGGTAGGGAAATACTAAGAGAGACATGGCATGTGGAAATGGGACACTCTAAGTGGCTTGATCTTGGAATCTTGTTTGTAATGATTGTTGTGTACAGAATGCTGTTCTTAGCAATCACTAAGAGCAAGGAGAAGTTGAAGCCTGTTTTTGCTGCTATTACTGCTAGATGTTAGAAAATTAAATCAAGAATATTCAAGAAAGTAGTACAACTACAATATACTAGAACATTGAAGAAGTTCAAAATCAAATTGAATTGGAATTGAATGGAAGTTGCACTCATAACCTCCATACTAGAAGAATCATGAAGTGCATTCGAAGCTTCAAGATTGATGACTAAGCTTAATAAAGAATTTTCAAGTATGTTCAAAGTTAAACAAGACTATATATTCTGGAAGCAAACGTTTTTTTTATTTTCTGTTATTATTCAAGGATCATAGACAAATTTTGGTCACTTTTAAAATATTTATTACAAACAAATTAATGATGATAAATTAGATATACAGAAATAAAATATTTTAAGTGTACAAATAATATTACATGTTTTGGCATGACTCATTTACACATGTATTCTATATAAAACCCAAAATTGAGTCAATTTTTTTATTGGGCTATATATTTTGTGGAACCTAAGCCCATCACACATAATGATTACGTTAACGTATACACAAAAAAAAAAAGCACGTCTCATAATCTTTTATTATTCCATACCAAGCATGATACTCACACAAATTGAATAATCAATAGCAGCATTATCATTTTATATTTATGCATGTTTTTGTCATGTCAATAGAAGAAAAGTTTTTGTGGTGAATTATCAAATTGATTCAAGTTAAGCAACAACCTTTTTAACAAGCAAGTGGTCGTCCTCAACGATCATTCTCCGGGCATTTATTAGCACACTATTTTAATAACAAAAGATAATAAATAAAAGGATTGAGCTGTCTTAAGGCATATATTAAGGTTGTTAACTTGTTATTAATTAAACATTTTAAATTTTTTATTTTTATAATGCATAATAAATACATTAGAAATTCAATTTTATATCTTTCTCTATAAATTTATTTTCAATTAATAACTTCAACTTGTGTTTTTAGGCTACGTTTGAAAGAGAGATTAGGACAGAGAAATAAAAATCGAAAAACAAAGATTAAGGTAGCGTTTGTTTTGAGGTATTGAGACAGAGACTGAGAGATTCAGTATTGTGTTTGTTAGTTTAGAGATTGGTACTAAAATTTCTGTCTTTGTCTTTAAAATTTCAGTATTTCAGTATCTCCAAAAAGTAGAGACATAGGAGACTGAAATTTTTAGAGATGGAGACTAAAATTTTAATAACATTTTATACCTAAAATAATTTTATTCAATTAATTAATTCCAATTTTACCCTTTGTGCAAATTAAATTAGAGTTTCATTCTTGTTTCAATTCTTGTCTCCCATTTTGCACCAAACAGAATACTGAGATTTATTTCAATCCCTGTCTTTTAGTCTCTGTCTCTCAGTCTTAGTCTTTTCGTCTCTGTCTCTCCACCAAACACTATCTAAGAGACAGAAATTAAATTAAGTCTTTATATTATATTTGGTGTAAAATATATAAGAATAAATTATATCTCAATATCATATTTAGTTTAAGATAAATCTAGAGATTGAATGATAGATTTAGAATTTAAAAAGTTAAATGAGAGAATTTTTGAAAATAAATGTTATTAAAATTTCAGTTTACGTTACTAAAAATTTCAGTCTCATATATTCTCATTTTTTGAAAGTATTAAAAATACTGAAATTTTGTGTTTTAATATTAAAATTTTAGTTCTAACTTCTTATCACCAAATAAAATACTCAATCTCAATTTTTCAATTCTAATTTCAGACTTAGAAAACAAACACAATCTTAAAGTATATGTTAGCTAAATCTTAAATAAAATTATATTATTATTCTTTTATTATATTCACAAACATCAGTCACATACTTAAATAATATATATGTATGCAAAAATTCAACCACAAAATTAATAATTATATTTATTTGAACCTAGAATTTTCATAAAATAAGGTTAAGCAAAATTTTAAAGCTTTTATTTGGAAATTAAATCAAACATTAAAAATCGTTGGAATAAGAATTACCTATTTTAAAGCTTTTATTTAGGAATAAGAATTAAAGTTCACACTTAATTCTCTCTGATTTCTCCCATTTTTTCTCCTCTTTTAAATCAAACTTTTGAACACATTCCAAATCAAATAGTTGATAATTTCAAATTTTGGTTTAAGAAAAGGAATAAAAAAAGATTCTTGCTTTGCGTGTACTATAAAAATTTAGACATGGATAATACACATATATAAGTATTGTCTTATATTATTTTTTGGTTGCAGACGATATTTTTTAGATAGATGGAATAATAATTAATTTATTGTAAATTAGAGTTTTTTATTTAAGAGTTTGTTATTGATCAATGAATTATTGTATATACAAGACAAAATTTAAATTTTCATATTTATTTAAGTAAATTAGTGAGTTAACTTTTGTTATAAAATTACTCATCCCAAAATTTAAATTAATAGAAAGAGATAACATAAATAGTTATATCTTTAATACACTCTCTCAAACAAAAACTTATTTTGAATTTGTTTAATTTTTGTTAGGTCTTCTTTTCTTTTTTTTATACTATTTTTTTATTTTTTGAATTCACTAATAACCAAATTTTAAATTTTTTGAAGATAAAATTTTAATACTATATCATAAAATTATTTATTCATTCCAAAAATTTCAATTAATAGAAGAAGGCAATACCAATAATTACATCTATAATAATTTTTTACATTGGCTAATAAGTTGCCTTATATTGTGATTTAAAGTTAATTCGACAAATGTTTCAAATATTTTAATATGCATACTCTAATAAGATTTTATTCTAACAATCTCGAAAGAAAATAAAATAAAAGGACAGATGATCTATATGAAGATTTGAACTGAGGGTCGAGGTTATAACTTATGAGTTATGATAATGAATTGATGAGATAGACATTATTTGAATGAATAATTGAAAAGAAGAATGAAAATAATATTTTACTTACCCTTACCACCTTTCGAATACGAGGAATGCTAGAGCGATCAATTATTTTTGACCTTTTGGATCTAAAATTTTAATACTATATTATGATATCACTCATTTCAAAATTAAAGCTTAAACTGATGAAAAAATGTAACACTAATAATTATATCTTTAATATTGAATCGGACATCACTAAACCTCCATTGTATATATTGTATAGATATTTTATTGGCTCCCTATACTTTTTCTATTTTTAATGGTGTGATATTTCATCCAACGGTGTAAAATTATTCACTTTTCTTTTACTAATTATATACTGGTCAAAATTTAATAAAGTTGTTGGTCCGCTAAATTTTTTCTCCGAATATTTTTTGAGTTTTTTTTATTTTTTTAAAAGGCCATTCATTAATCATTATATTAAATATCTCATTATATTATATACGTATATAAACAAGATTGTATTATCCTATATATAGAGAGAGGTGTATTCTCCTTTTGTCAAGAGACAATGTTATAGTAATCTCCTTGTGTTAGAGAAAAATTATAATTCTAAAAAAAATTATTCACTTATTTTTATATTTTATACAAATATCTAATTTTTTATTTTTATATTGTGCTGCATCATTTGTCTAGTGCCTAACAGGCACAACCGTAAAATGTCAAGTTTGAAACAGAGGCCACACTCCCCAAATTTAGGCCATACGTTGCACGGCTACATGAGGCAGTCCCCGTACCAAATGGGCTATCTTCAATGCTTCACTAGTCCTTCTTAATCATTCATTAATCTCTCCAACTTCAAGTATTTTGTTGGCGTAAGATTGAAGTTTTAAACTCATGATTTCAATTAAACAAGGCACCAAGTTTTAAATTTCAATTACAAAAAAGATTGTTAGCTAATTAAGAGTCATTAAGGCTTAATTAATTAGGTTGGGTTTGATTTAGTTTTTTTTATTAGTTTGAATTCTGAAGTAGTTTTTAGGGTTAGTATAAATAGGACAGGAGCCACACACGTGAGTAAAATCTTTTTCTTTCTCTGTTGTTGCTTCTTTTTTTTTTTTTGCTTCTTTGCCAGTTTTGACCATTTATAATTTTTAGATTTTCTCTTGAAGCATGAGCCACTAATTTCTTTGATTAAGGTTAGGAGTTCTGATGATTTCTATAGATTAATATTCTAACTTTTCTACCTTTGATTAGTACATTAATATTTTTTTATGAAAAAATTTTCATTCTTCATTCAAAGAATTTGAATGTGTTGAAAAATAATTCTTCTCTTACTTGAATTTTTTTTAATATCTTGAAAAAAGTTAATTAATTGAATTAAACTTAAAATTTTTTTCTCACAATTCTTAAGTTTGAAAACTAAACTTGATAAGTGACATCGAATCAACTAGGAATAATTCTTGTAAATTGTGTGGTTCTTAAATCAGTGAAAGCGTTTCACCTCTTTTCTTAAATAATTGACTAAGAGATTAGCGATTACAACAACAATAACAACAACAAAGCCTTGTCCCACTAAGTGGGGTCGGCTACATGAATCAAACGACGCCATTGTGCTCTGTCATGTATCATGTCTACAGAGAGACCGTTTATATGTAGATCTCGTTTGACCACCTCATGGATGGTCTTCTTAGGTCTTCCTCTACCTTTCGCCCTTTGTCCATCTTCCATCTCATCCACCCTCCTGACTGAATGTTCTATCGGTCTTCTTCTCACATGTCCAAACCACCTGAGACGCAATTCAACCATCTTTTCCACAATGGGTACTACTCCAACTCTCTCCCTTATATCTTCATTCCTTATTTTATCCAATCGCGTATGACCACTCATCCATCTCAACATCTTCATCTCTGCCACACTCAACTTATGTTCGTGCTCCCCTTTAGCCGCCCAACACTCCGTACCATACAACATAGCCGGTCTTATAGCGGTGCGATAGAATTTACCTTTAAGTTTTAAAGGCACTTTTTTGTCGCATATAAAACCAGATGCACTCCGCCATTTTGACCAACCTGCTTGGATCCTATGATTTACATCATGTTCAATCTCTCCATTATCCTGTATGATGCACCCAAGATACTTAAAACTTTTAACTTTTCGTAGGATGTTCTCTCCAATTTTCACCTCTATATTGGAGTTTTCCCTTCTTAGACTAAACTTACATTCCATATATTCCGTCTTGCTATGGCTTATGCGCAGACCATACACTTCTAGAGATTCTTTCCATAACTCCAACTTCTTATTTAGGTCTTCCCTTGACTCTCCCATAAGGACGATATCATCGGCAAAAAGCATGCACCATGGCACAGGCTCTTGGATGTGCTCTGTGAGTACTTCCAAGACTAATATGAAAATGTATGGACTTAAGGATGATCCCTGGTGTAATCCTATACCAATAGAAAATTTTGATCCCTGGTGTAATCCTATACCAATAGGAAATTCTTCTGTCACACCACTTTGAGTCTTCACACTAGTTGTGGCCCCATCATACATGTCTTTAATTGCCCGAATATATGCGATCCTTACTCTCCTCTTTTCTAAAACCTTCCATAAGACCTCCCTTGGTACCCTATCATACGCTTTTTCCAAATCAATAAACACCATGTGTAGATCCCTTTTATTACTACGATACCTCTCCATCATCCTTCTTAATAGGTATATCGCTTCAGTGGTAGATCTACCTGGCATAAATCCAAATTGGTTCTCTATTACTTGTGTCTCTTTTCTCAACCTCCGTTCTATCACCATTTCCCATAACTTCATAGTATGACTCATAAGCTTAATCCCTCTATAGTTTCCGCAACTTTGTATATCCCCCTTATTCTTGTAGATAGGTACCAAGGTGCTCTTTCTCCACTCATCAGGCATCTTCTTTGACCTTAAAATCTCATTAAAAAGCTTGGTTAACCAGTTGATGCCTTTTCCTCCAAGACCCTTCCAAACCTCAATCGGGATATTATCAGGTCCTACTGCCCTGCCATTTTTCATCTGCTTTAGACCCTCTTTTACCTCGAAGTCTCGAATCCTTCAGTAGTAGTCAAAGTTTTGATCTTCTTCCCTTGTGCATAATCGACCAAGGCTCGGAAGAGTCTTCTGTCCCTCATTAAATAACTCGTAGAAGTAGCTCTTTCACCTTTCATTAATCTTCTCCTCTTGAGCCAACACCTCTCCATCCTTATCCTTTATGCACTTAACATGATCCAAATATCTCGTTTTTCTTTCCCGGCTCTTTGCGATTCTATATATACCTTTTTCTCCTTCTTTCGTGCCCAAAGATTGGTAGAGACCCTCATATGCTGTTGTTCTTGCTTCACTTACAGCCACTTTTGTCTCTTTCTTAGCCGCCTTATATTTTTCCCAGTTATCTGCATTGCGGCATAAAGACCACTCTTTAAAGCATTCCCTTTTTATA
>NC_029774.3:129553136-129595045 GCF_000817695.3 Arachis duranensis
CATCCCACTTTGCCTCTTCTCCTACCCGTCTTAGGAAGCTTCTTTGTTCCTCACCTTTCATCCGCCACCACCTCGTCCTTGGGTTCTTCGTATGATGTCTTTTTCTCAACGCGAAAATCCATGACGAGCACCCTATGTTGTGTTGTCAAACTCTCTCCCGGGATAATTTTACAGTTAATGCAAAATTTCCGGTCGACTCTCCTCAACAAGAAGAAGTCGATTTGAGAGCTTGTCATGCCACTCTTATAGGTTATAAGATGTTCGTCTCTCTTTTTAAAATATGTATTTGCGATGAGAAGATCAAAAGTTGAGGAAAAGTCCAAAATAGTTTTACCCTCAATATTGATCACTTCGAAACCATGGCCTCCGTGAATACTCCCATATCCAGTCACTTTTCTCCCAACATGGCCATTTAAATCTCCTCCTAAGAAAATCTTATCTCCCAAATGTATGCCTTGAACCAAACTCTCTAGATCCTCCCAAAACCTTATCTTGTGTTGTTCGTCCGAACCCACTTGCGGTGCATAGGCGCTAATCACATGGAAAACACCTCCCTCCACCACAAGTTTGATAGAGATGATCCGATCTCCCATCCTCTTGACATCCACTACGTCTTTCTTCCACTGCTTATCCACAATTATTCCAACTCCATTCCTATTCTTCACCTTTCTTGTATACCAAAGTTTGAAACCAGAAGAATCCAACTCCCTAGCCTTTGCACCAACCCATTTCGTTTCTTGTAGGCACATAATGTTAATCTTCCTCCTTGTCATGGTGTCCACCACCTCCATGGATTTTTCTGTTAGAGTGCCTATGTTCCATGTCCCAAATCTCAACTTTCTGTCGCTTCGACATTTACCTTTTTCTTTGTGAACTAGCTTATTTACCCTCGTCCGTTCACGAAAACGCGAGAACCCTTGCTCATTTAACACTACATCCGGGCACCGATGCAGCGGCTCTTGCTTTGACACCGTACTCGAGCCATACGGCGCGTTGCTTCCGGGCAACGACCTAGCTTTAGTGCAATAATGTCTTTGATTCATGTCATGGGGGGTTAGGCTATATTTTATGTTGGTTGCCGAAGACCTAACACAACCCTCCTCCTTTATCCGGGCTTGGGACCGGCTATGTACCGCAAGTGTAACATAGGCGGAGTTACTAAGAGATTAGCGATTAATTAGGTTAAATAGAAATTGAATTACCAAGGGATTGGAGTTTGATTACTAATGATTTGGCATAGATATATCTTTACATGATAAAGGTGGAAAGTGAAAAATATTTTTTTCGGAAGTCTCAACATCTCTGAAACCTTAATTCTCTTAATCATATTACTTTTTCAACCAATTTTAGTTTGATCTTGTTTATCTCTGTTTTCATGCTATTTTCTATTGAAACTCTAAATTTGTGCTTGTCTGACTAGAATATTCAATTGACTATTACTTACTTAATTTGTTAATCCTCGTGGGAACGATAATCCACTTTTGTGGTATTACTTGGTACGACTCGGTGCACTTGCCAATCGTTTGTGGTTTTATAAAATCCGCATCAAGTTTTTGGCATCATTGCCGGGGATTAATTGCGATTGACAATTACCAGTTAATTGATTACCTATATTAAACATTTTTTTCTTTTTCAGTTTCTTTTAAAATTTTCTTTCTATTCTTTTCTCTTTAATTTTCTTTTTACTACATGGTGAGCTTAATTCAATTTGGTATTTTATGCCAAAAAAAAAATAATGGAGAGATACCACATGAGTTACTACTCACACTCAAAGAATGATTCATATTACTGTGGATGGAGGAATTATCCGAATTTTGGTTGGAAAAATTAAGAACAAGAAAACTTCCGTATTCCATATCTCATCCATCAAGAACCATCATCTCTTTATTCCTATCGGGAACCATCATCCAATTATTCATATCAAGAATTACCATTTCTCTATTCATATCAAGGATCATCATCTCTTGATCTTTCCATGAAAAAACTAGAGCAATCTCTTGCTAAATTTATACAAAAAGCTTCAACCTCACCTCCTAATTATCAATATCGAGAATCATCATCTTTTTATTCATACCAAGAACCATTATCTCTTTATTCGTATCAAACACCATTATCTCTTGAGTTTGTCATAAAAAAATTAGAAAACATTGTTGTTGAGTTTACTCAATACACTCAAAGTTGCACATGAGACAAAAATAAATATAAAAAATCTAAAAAATATATGTGGAATTGATTATTAAGCAAGTGACAGAGGAACAAATAAATTCTCTCCCAAGAGAAACAATGTAAAATCTTACAAAAAATGTGAGAAAATCAATCAAAAGTGTTTATACTCCAGTAAATTAAAGAGTTGCATGGGTTGATTTAATTCACCCATTAATATAAGAAGTTCTTGATGAATGGATCCTTTTAAACACTACACAACGCTTAAGTCCCGAAAAGGAAAAAGAAAAGGAAGAAGAACTAAAAGAAGTGAAGAAAATTGAGAAAAACACAGAAAGAAGGATTATGGTCAATGAACAAAAGACATACAATATTTGTGAGAAGGAGACGATCAACAAAAATCAATCCTACTTCTATCCTAAAAAGCAGTTTGAATCAAGTTAAAGATAGTAAAAGAATGCTTGTTGAGAGGAAACCAAATCGTATGATATCATTTTTCTCCTTTTTTCATTAAAATCTTTTCTCTTAACCAATTGGAAGAAGAGAAAGAGAATTCAAGTTTAGCAAGAACCACACGTCAAGTTAATGATATTAAAAGAGCGCTTGTTGGGAGACAACCCAATGTTAAATAACCTCTTTTTATCTTTCTTTTTGCGTTGCTTCATATTGCATATGTGTTTCATGGATTAAGTTTGGTGTTGCTATACCAACATGATGCTTGCTTTTTACGGGATACTTGGCCCAGCTTTTCATTGAGTGTGTCATACTAAGTTGGGTATTCTCACACCAAGTTTGGTGTTGCTACACTTTTCCCATGCAAACACATTAGCAACTTACTTATTTTAAGTGGTTGTGTCTTTAATTTCGTTTTGCTTTTAATTTTGTTTGTTTTATGTGAATAATCTCTTGCATCACTTATTTGTTTTTACTAGCTAACCATGATTGTTCATAATTACATCACCACTGTTTTTCTTTATTATTTGAAGACAAGCAACTATTATAAGTTTAGTGTTGGAAGCTATACTCTACATAACCAAAAAGATGATAAAAAGGGAGGTGACTCTATCTTTAGAATTTTATTTCTTATATATATCTTACATCTGTTATGATAATCATGATTCAATCTTTCTCATTTCACCTCATTTTTGAAATTGCTTGCACCCAATATCCTTAAGCATGCAACAAAGAATTTTTGAATGGATAAAGTTGAAGAAAATTTTTAAAATTTGGAACAAGTAAAAATTAAGAGAAGTAGAGGTTCTGATAGTATGATTGTGTCATGAGATTATATGTTTGTGAAAACTTATAGGGAGAGCTTTAAGACATGGAATGAAGTTTAAAGAAGTATTATGGAGGTTTTTAAAAATCTATAAAATGATTAAAATCAAGAAGCAGCAAAAAAAGAAAAGAAAGAAAAATAAAAAGCAAGAGTCAAGTCTCTGAGCACCAATGGCTATGAAGGTAAAAAAGAACCAAAGCTCAAACAGTTATTTTTCTAGTTAAGTGCTTGTGGTGTGACTATGCCAAGAAAATTTTGAAACAGAATATTTAGAGTCAAAGTCAAGTGTAAATAAAAGAGAAATCAATGGCTCTGAGCACCAATAACTGGGAAGAATAAAAAGAAGCACGAATTCAAAGAATTTCTCAATTAAGTGTTTGTGGTGTTTCTGTGTCAAGCAAAACTTGAAACAAAACATTTAGAGTCGCGGCTAGGCTCAAGGTGCAAACCACTCAAGCAAAAAAAGGAAAAGTTGTCTTCAAGGTGAAAATATATAAAAAGACCTCCATAATATCATCCGAATGGAATTTCTAAGTCCTAAAACTTTCAATTGTAAGATTAGCAAGCATTGAAATCTATACATGATCACACAATTCGGAGTTCACCCCATTATCACTTGATCACTTCACTCACTGAAATGTCAAGCAATTCTTCAACCCACTCCAATTTAGAGGACTCCTTATGCATAGTTCTTTTCTTACTTAGGAACAAGCAAGATATTAAGTTTGGTGTTGTGATACATGAGCATCTTTAGTTATTTTTAATTATTATTTATTTGAATAAAGTTAGTGATTTCCTTATTTTTATTAAGATTCTCATACTTTTAATCAATGTTTTTTGGAGTTACTTTGAACTTTGGTATGTATAGGAAAGTGTTGGAATCAAACACAAAACAAAAATTAAGAGATGCAAAAAGTGTATCATGCGTACACATCTGGCATGCGTACGCACAATAATACTAGCTATTGTACGCAGGAACCTTGCTGTGCAAAGCGAAGAGAGAAATAGAAGCTACTTGAGAGCAATCAAAGGGTATCATGTGTATGTATCTAGCATGAGTACGTATCTAGCATGCGTTCGTACGACTAGCACCATAAAAAACTTCGTGCATACACATCTGGCATGCGTACGCATGATTTTACCAAGCCGTCAGACGTGAGAATTTACCGTGGGATTCCTAGGAGCAAACAGAGAGAAAATTTGAGCCTATAAAAGCAGTCGTGGGATGTGGGAGGCACAATCGTGGGACATCAAGCTTAAAACAGAGACCACACTCTCCAAATTTAGGCCATGTTGCACGGTTATATGAGGCACATCCACGTATCAAATGGACCACCTTTTAGGACCTTCGATGCTTTACTAATCCTTCATTAATCTCTCCAACTTCATCGTTTTGTTGCTAAGATTAAAGTTTCAAGCCAATGATTTCAACTAAGCAAGACACTAAATTTTTAATTTTAATTACAAAAAAGACTGTTAGTTAATTAAGAGTTATTAAGACTTAATTAGTTATATTGAATTTAATTTAGTTTCTTTTTTATTATTTTAAATTTTGAAGTAGTTTTAGTGTTAGCATAAATAGGAGAGGAGCCACACACATGAGTTGTCTTCTTCTTCCTCTGTTGTTGCTTCTTTCTTCTTCGCTTTTTTGGCAGTTTTGACCATTCATAATTTTTAAGTTTTTTCTTGAAGCATGAGCTACTAATCTCCTCAATTAAGGTTAAGAGTTCTGTTGATTTCTATGGATAAATATTATAATTTTTTTACCTTTGATTAATGCATTGATATTTTTTTAAGAAAAAATTTTCGTGCTTCATCCAAAGGATTTGAATGTGTTAAAAAACAATTCTTCTCTTACTTGAATTCTTTTATTATATTAGAAAAGTTAATTAATTGAATCAAGTTTAAAAACTTTTTCTCACGGTTCTTAATTTTGAAAACTAGATTTGATAAGTAACATCGAATCAACTAGGAATAATTCTTGTGAACTGTGTGATTCTTAAATCAGTGAAAGTGTTTCACCTCTTTTCTTAAATAATTGACTAAGAAATTAGCGATTAATTAGGTTAAAGAGAAATTGAATTATCAAAGAATTAGAGTTTGATTACTAATGATTTGTCATAGATACATTTTTGCATGATTAAGATAAAAAATGAAAAGCATTTTTTCGAAAGTCTCAACATCTATAAAACTTTAACTCTCTTAATCATATTATTTTTTTAACTAACTTTAGTTTACTCTTGTTTAATTTTCTGTTTTCATCCTATTCGCTATTGAAATTTTAAATTTGTGCTTATCTGACTAAAATAATCAATTGACTATTACTTTCTTAATCCATTAATTCGCATAGAAATAATAATCCATTCCTATAATATTACTTGATAAATCTTGATGTACTTACGGATTGTTTGTGGTTTTATAAAATTCATATCACGAGACTGCAAGATCATTCCAAGGTTCCATTCTCTTTAATTAGCTGGAGTAAAAACACAGACAAATGTTTATTTTTAATTAAATGATTTTTATGAAGTAAAAAATGCTATATTTTTTATTAATTAAATAAATATTATTTTTATATTATTATNTCTATTTAAGGGTGGTTGCTTATCAATGAGCTACTACACATAAAAAGTAGAATTTAAAATTTTTAATATTTACTTAAACAAACGAATAAGTTAATTATTTGGCCAACTCATTTGTATAAAACAAATATATTATAATTGAAAATGTTGTTTCCTCGCTCTTATTGCATCTACTATATACTTTTCTAGTTAGCATCACATTCTCTGGCTCTCTGCGGTTCATTATTTTTGCTCATATTAATCAAATATAATGCGTTTTGATAATGAAACTCATAATAGTATCTCCCGGGAAAAATGTTAGGTATCCGCAAACCAAAATATTATTGTCATTTTTCCACTACCCAAAAAATATAGATTATTGTCATTTTTAAGTTTTGACACCAACAAAAATGAAAAACGATAGTCATAAAGATAAAATCTAAACGCTACTCATTGAATTGGAGAAAACTATGTGCACATAGAAGATTTCGTGGATTATATATTGTTAAGGTAATGTCATAAATGATGAGAGTTATCCATTTTAATTGACCTAACCGTTTGGGTTGGAATAAATAGTTTGTAAACACTGCTGTGTGTAAGATATTTCCCTATCATAATGGTATTCATCTAAATTACAATCTTAGCTTGTTGCCGCCGCCTGGATTCTCTATTTTCTTTTGACTCATTATAGTCATGGCCTTATGGGAGCATCTGGGCATGGGGCATTAATAATTAGTTAATTACATATCCTCTCATTTTCACTCTCGATTTGAAATTTATTGGAGACGTGGACCTAAAATATATTTGGACTGATATAATGAAATTATCCTCTCTTTTTAAAATAAGAATTTATCTTCACTTATATTCTATATTAATAATATTTAATCAATTTTGGAATAAGTGACGAGAAAAAATAAATTGACAAAGTAACTATTATCGGAGAATTATCATTATATTATGGTCAGAGTGGTTGCGGTACGGTTTAAATCGGTTTTAAGTTAAAAATTTATCTGATTCGAATACTAATTTTATTTACAGTACGGTTTAAATTGGATAATTTTTTTTTAAAATCTGATTTGAACCTATCAAATTTCAAGCGGTTTAGATTGGATTTAATTTGCTGTATGATTTTGTAAATTAAAAAAATTAAATACATATAATAAGTCTCAATATCAAATTTTAAATAATCAACAATGACATAATAAGTCTCAATAATATTTTACAAAGCTAACGATAACATAACAATATAAATAAAATTGTAGATTCGCTAAAATAAATAAATAAATAATATTTTGAACATAAAATATTTATTAAATAATAATAATAATACATAAATAATATAAAAACGTATAATAAATTGAACATGTTATAAGTATAATTATAAATATAATAATAAAATAATAATATTATAACACATTGTGCGATTTTGATTGGATTGAATCGGTTATGAAAAGTAAATTTAAAATCCGATCCGATTCAACGGGTTACAAAAAATATAATCCAATCAAATCTGAATTAGTACAATTTTAATCGATTTTTTGTTTAAATTGAATTGAATAAACGGTTTAATTTAGATTGGTTTGAATTTAAATACCCCAATTATACTAGTCTAAAAAGTAATCTTGCAAATTCAATTTTAATTTTATAATTTCAACAACTTCTAATAATTTTTTATTTAAGTACATATTTAAAAGTGAACACTTACTAGAAATATAAGAGAGTATATATATCACCCTGAAATTGCTTTAAACTTTTTAAAATTTAAAATAGAGAACACACGATCAAATTAAATAAAAGTTAAGTTGCTAATTGCGGAGAAATAAATGTTGTTTAAATTGAAGTCGGTAGTAGAACCCACGTCTTAATTACTCATGTGACTATCATAATAATTTAGATCTTCTCTTCCTCAGATAGAAAGATGCATGACAGCCCTAGCTTAGCTTCGTGCAATGCAGAGATATTGAGCGTTGACCCGTGATTGTGGTTTGTGATATACAACAATACTACACTTTTTTTTAATTTTGATATTGGAACAAGTGTGGTGTATGTATAGTTCGATTATAGAAGTACAGGGTGTATAATTAAAGTGTGATGGCTATAATTAACAAATTGAACGGTTTAATTTGGAGGAGAGTAATCGAACCGTCTGAGGTATATAAATTGGACTGTTTAATTTGCGTACTATATGTTACGCATCAAACATCTATGCATTCTGTCCTCTATTTGTATATTCGGTGAAAATCTCATTTTTTTTGTTCTCATTTTACTCGTTTCTCGTTTATCTCCAACTCCTTCTCTTCTTTTCTCTTATTGTTGATGCAGAAATCAGATTTAGGAAAAAAAATTGGATCACCAGCTTTTAACAATGCCAAAAAAAATAAATAAATAAAAGACGTCAATCGTTTGGAACTCTATATTACTAATTATTTTGATCATCCTAATTATATAAGTTTTTATTATCAAATATTTTGATTTAATTAAAATAATAATGATAATATTAAAAATTTTTTATTAAGATTATAGGTACGATAATAAAATAATTATTAGTAATTATTATTAATAAATTTATTGTAAATTTATTGGATCAAGCTCTGATACAAAACATGTGAAAAGTTTTGGAAGAAGACCAAGTTCTATTACTACGAATAATAGCTGATCTGATGGATTCGTGTCAATCGGAAATAAGACCTACACCATCACGTGTCACCACATGTCATAAGTTACTAAGAAAAGAATGCTAAGTCTCAGATGTCTCTCTCTCTACTATCGAAAATACCATAGGCACGATATTGTTATTGACATTCTATAAAACTGTAACTAACGAACAATCCTTATATTTTTCATACGAATGAGTCCCGTCTATCTGCACTACTGGCTTACAATGTCTGAATGCTCTAATATAAGGGTAATAACTCCAAAAAACTCGGTGTAATACACGAATATTAGGAACTAAGTCATCCTCCTAGTACGCAGGTAGTGTTTCAAAATGAATGACTGTTGATGGCTCATTATGACACATGGCCTCAAATCATATGGACAAAGCTTATGAAGCTTTCCAACCTCCAAAAATTGACTCCACTGCCTTTTGCTTTGCTAACCATGTTTTGCGATAACTTATGGTATAGTTAAACTTTGACTGTACTTTCGCAATAATTGAGTTCACCTTTATAAATGGGTCAATTTCTACCAACGACTTTTTTGCTTATGTAATTGTGTTAAAATTCAGTTTCGAATGATCTTGAGAAATGGTGGCCCTAGTATAGGTGTGACTACCATCGTACCTCCTTATCTCCCAACAATACTTCCTGAATATTTTGCTAACCCTGATCTGCCAATCATAACCTTCGTCGTATTTGGTACATTTAGCATAGAATGTCGTTAGTTCCGACTCATGCATTCGATAATCTACCTACGGATGGTATAATCTTTCATCGCCTTAATCACTACCTCTTTAGAACTAAATTCCATTCCAACGGTGGATTTACCATCCGTCACAACAGAAAGCTCTGCTGCAATCACACCACAAAATTTATATTTTGATAAATAATTTTTAAATACATGCATTTATATATTAAAGAAACTCCGGTGCATACATGGCCTCCAAATCCAATGACTGCATGAAAGTCGATTCCTCAAACGGATGCTGGTTTGCTAGTGTATTTGCCATAGCCGCCACATCTGCCGTCATAGTGTCGTCAACTTGATATTCGTCTACACCCGAATCAACGACCTCATAGTTACTTTCAAACTCTTTCTCACTATCACTGTTATAATCTTCCAACTCAATATCTCGGTCCGTTGCAGATTGCTCGAACTCAATATACACCTCGATAAATGATATTTAGGACCGACTTTTAAGATATACTGAAAATATTTCTTACATGCTCGCTTCATTCGTCACGTATTTTGTTTGAAATTGAACGAACCCACCAAATACTGATATAGAATATCTGTATAAAATACACAACACTCTTCTACGTATTTGAGAATCCATCTTCTCACAAATCACACCTTTTAGTTCTTCAAAGGACATTGTGAATGGAATAATAATATCTAATGAATTTTCACATACAAATTTCACTCCTTCAAATGTTTGTAATAAAATTTGCCCATACATGATAATATACTTTTAACATAACTCTATCATCCATGATAATATACTCACATTGAACACTCTCAACTTTGATATTAATTTTTTTGAAACACTGGAGAAGAAGAAAAGGAGAAGAGAGGAGCTTCAGAAGATTTGAAGATTGTGATAAGAAGAATATGAAGTTGAGAGTTCGGTTAGGGAGTTAGTATATATAAACATTAAAATCGGACTATCTAACCACCTTTCTTACCGTTTCAAATTTTAAAAGAACTTAAATCGGATACTCCGATTAGAGTTACGTCGTAGCAAAAAAAATTTGCATACATAAAATCGGTAGGTCCGATTTCCTTGTCCAAAATATATATGCTCAACACAAATCGGACGGTCCGATTTATGTTCCCTTCTCTCTTTAAAGAAATCGGGTCGTCCAATTTTTTCGCCGTCAGTTCACCGACATCACAATAGTGTATAACACCCCTAACATCTATAACGCTACGTTACACTACCCTATGTTTTATATCCAAAAAAATTAGCCACAATACTAAGTAATTATTAAAATTAATAAAATTTATTTATTAAAAATAATTTAATATTTATACGGATCATATATTAGTCAAAATTATTAAAAGCTGTGGGCTCTTATTACTTTTTCTGATGTGATATATAACAGAACGCGTAGGTTTCTTTTTCCATTTCTGGATGGCTAGTGCTAATATTTATCAATTTTAACTTTTAAGATTCGTCATCAGAATGATTATCATGCAGTCGATGATTTTAATGGATCCCAAATGGTCAAATGGACGTGATGGTTAACAGTTTACTCAACAAACCATTGCGTCCACCCATACCACCATTCATGACGGAGCGCTTTTTAATTAGTACTACTCCATTATTATTAGAACTTAGAAGAGAAAATTTCGACGGTAAGGAAAATTTATTATTTTAATAAGTAATCTAATAATTTAATAATATATTTTTAATGTATATATTTAAATATTAACAATTAGTTATTAGTAAAAAATATCAAATTTTATTAGCCTCTAATATTCTTCTTATTATAACATCTTATTTGTCAATTAATAATCTTAGATTATTGTATTATTATTAATTAAAGTTTCATCCCAAAGATCTTCGGATAAAAAGAATATTTTGTATATATAGGGAGCTTCCTATTTATACGAATGGATAAATATAAAGTAGTCTAAATGGCATGGTTATCAGTGTATATATATATAGTAATGTTAGAGTCCAATAATTTTTGTGATTATTAGTCATCAATTAATTATCAATAATGATTTGATGATGTGAGATTGATGTAAAACTTTATTTAATGGCTCACCTTTTTCTACTTGTTACATGTTGACCAAAATTCAATAAAATTACTGTGCCTAGACTTTTTCTATATATATATATATATGGAAACATTTCAAGTACTCCAAAAAATATCTGGTAAATTAATAATAATATAAAATATATTTTAATAGTATTATATTGTTTAAAAATTAATTAAAATATATAAAAATTAGTATTAAATTTTATGTATTTTTATTTAAAATATTTTATAATATATTTTTTATATTAAAGTTGTATAAAATTACATCGTTATTTGTTATTTTTATTTTTGTATTTGTTTTAATGAATGGACTTAGTCTTTTATATGGTATTTATTTATTTATTTATTTTGATTGTTGTTAGATTTGTTTTTTTTTTTTATATGTTCTTGTAAAGACATGTTCTTTCTAAACTGTTAACTTGTATATATTTTTTATTCTCTTTTGTTTCATCTTTATATGTATGTTCTTCGTCTAAAGATGTGCCTTGGATTCATTTATTTTTTTTTAATCTCTTTATTGGTATATTATTTAGATCTGATCATATTAGTATTGGTAAAGTTGGTTATTATAATTAACAAAGAATATAAATGAGCAATATAAATGATGTTTTGAATAAATAAAATTTTTTAGTATTACCTGGTAGATTTATTGTAATAGATGGTTGAGTTTCAGTATTTTTTGTTGGGACAAATGTCTTAGTAACAATATATTGTTGAGAGCTTTTTTAAAAGTTAAAATCATTTACTTTGACTTTTAATATAAGTATGAGGTTGTATAAATTTTTCAATTGAGATGATGTTTTAGTGTCATTGGTAACTTTGAGTGTAATTAGATTTGAGACAGTTGCGTCTAATAATTTTTTTATTTTTTTTATCAAATAGTACAAAAAATTATTGTAGCATTTTGATTTGTAATTTTTAATTTAATTTTGAATATATAATAATTATTAAGTTAGTAATTTATAATTTGATAATTTTTTTATAATAAGTATAATTTGATGGAATTTGATAGAATGTTTTATAATTTGAATTTGTAATAATTTTTCATGTTGTAGCACAAAACTTTATTTTTTGTATTTTTTTGTAGATTTTTTTTACATCTATTTGTTTTTCTTCTCTTATAAGTGTATATAAATTTTCAATGACATATAAAGTAAGAATAATAGAATTTTTTTATAATTTGAATTTATAATAATTTTTTATGTTGTAGCACGAAAATTTTATTTTTTGTATTTTTTAGATTTTTCTTTGATATTTACTTGTTTTTCTTTTTCTAATACGTATAGATTTTCAATTATATCTATAATAGTAAGTTTAGAATATTTATTGGCTTGTGTGTGTAATATATATTGAACAAGTTATTTTTAATAAGAATAATTTAAATAGTTAAAAATAATAAGAGTTTTTTTCGTAAATTTGTTTTTAAAATATAATAAATATTTTTATTTTGTAATTATCTAATAGAATCATTTTTAGGTAGATAGACTTTTCTTTATTTGTAATTGGTGTAAATATTTTTCATAGATAAATTACGAATTGTGAAATGAAGTAGTAGTATTAAAAGTCTTATGTATGATATATAAATATATCAAATAGGATGGAATTTGATATTTTGTAACTTAAAATTTATTATGATAATATTATTATTATGATACTTTTAATGTAAATATTTATTACATTAAATGCTTTATATTTTTATTGAAAAATAATATGTAATAAGTTAATTAATTAATTATGCATGGGAGTTATAGTTTATCTACTAAAAGTTGATTGGTTAATTTTTAAGATTTTGTCAAATAATTAAAATTAATAACGCGACATCATTAAAAGAAGAAATATGACTTAAATATAATGTACAAAGAGTTAGTATCAATTTTTATATAATAAAAATAAATAGATAGATTATAATTTTCATTTGAGTAGTTATCTTATATGTATATATCAAATAATAATAATAATAATAATAATAATAATAATAATAGTAGTAGTAGTAGTAGTAGTAGTAGTAGTAGTAGTAGTAGTAGTAGTAGTAGTGAGTATAAATATATTAAAGCTAAAGAAAGTTGGTATAAATGATAAAAATTTGAAACATATTTTAGAAGAATAATGATAGAAAAACATTATTTTTTTTTTATTTTTTTGTACTTGGGTTTGACTTTTGCTTGTTAAAATAAAACATGTTGTAAAGGAGACAGTGTTTGGTTGGTCATAAATTAGTTTGCAGCGGTGGAAGTGGAGAGTTGCAGGGCATATGCATGCATGCATGCAGCCTAGCTAGCTATAACTCTTTGTCCCAGCTAGCATTAACTGCTTCCACATCTATCAAACTCCGATCCAACATTTAAAGTTCCTTCATGCATGGCATCTAGTACGTACGTTATATAAGCCCATGCTCTTTCATATATTTATATCCCTAGCTACAACTAGAGTAGTAGTAGAGTAGCAATGGGAGGCACTCAGGGAGAAGAAAAGGAAGACGTAACAGTGACATGGCAGAATTTGTGGGTTACTGTTGCAGATGGAAACAAAAGGAAACCAATTCTGCAGGGTCTCACCGGTTATGCTCAACCGGGGAAACTTTTGGCCATAATGGGTCCTTCTGGCTGTGGCAAATCCACGCTTCTTGATGCCTTATCAGGTTATTATATATTTTATTGATTAGCAAATATATTATTAGGATCATCTGCTGCTGTGCATAATAACTTTCTTTTATCTCTTCCAGGGAGATTAAGCTCTAGCGTCAAACAGACGGGTAAAATTTTAATCAATGGCCACAAACAAGCACTGGCTTATGGAACTTCGGTAAACCAAACTACAATTTCCCCTTCCCATATATAAAATTATAACTAGTTAAGAGTTCAAATTCTTAGTAAAATAGTAACATTAGAGAAACAATATCTATCGATAAAGTTAACAAATTGTTGTTTAATTTATGAGAAATTAATTTTTAAACCTTTTTAATTTCAACAACAAAATTAATATATATAGACAAGACCGTTCCATTTAAGAAATCAGCACTTATAATTAATCATTCAAACATAATGTTTTTAATCCAGCAAGAGAGAGGAAGAATAAGTAAAAGCTAGAGAAAAGACACAGCTAGCTGAATTTTAGTTAAAAAAAATTAGTTACTTTAATTTTATCACTTTTTTTAAATCTTTCAAGTGTTTATTTGTTGTTTTTATATTTCAGACAAGAAATTTAAGAAATCAATTTTTGGCAATTTTTCTTTCAGGGATATGTAACACAAGATGATGCTATGCTGTCAACTTTGACCGCTGGGGAAACTTTATACTACTCAGCTCAGCTCCAGTTTCCAGATTCCATGTCCACTTCTGAGAAGAAGGAACGAGCTGATATAACACTGAGGGAAATGGGACTCCAAGATGCCATTGATACAAGGGTTGGAGGATGGGGTTCTAAAGGCCTAAGTGGTGGACAAAAGAGGAGACTCAGCATCTGCATTGAGATCCTAACACGCCCAAAGCTTCTGTTTCTTGATGAACCAACAAGTGGACTTGATAGTGCAGCTTCCTATTATGTCATGAAAAGAATTGCAAGCCTAAGCCTAAGGGATGGCATCCAAAGAACTATTGTTGCTTCAATCCATCAACCAAGTAGTGAAGTCTTTGAACTCTTCCATGATCTCTGTCTTCTGTCTTCTGGTCAAGCAGTATATTTTGGTCAAGCGTCTCATGCTAATCAGGTTAGCCACCAAAATTCTTATGCAGAACCAACCAGATAGATATTAATATTATATAATGAGAATTCTTTTTTCATCCAAGTGCAGTTTTTTTCTTCAAATGGCTTTCCTTGCCCAGCTCTCCACAATCCCTCTGATCATTACTTAAGGATCATAAACAAAGATTTTGACCAAGTAAGCAAGTAACCTTTACTTCTGAGTTTTACCTCATCATTCTTGTTTGATACTATACTCAACTCTTGTCCTTCTTAAGATATTACATGGGTTTGAAAAAGGAAGAGATATAAAAATTTCTTGTTATTTATTCAGGATGTTGAAGAAGGTTTTGGATTCGGAGTTACTGCTGAAGTAGCAATTGACATCCTTGTAAAGTCTTATGGATCATCTGAGATTAAAAACCAAGTTAATAATGTAGTGGCAACAATAACTGAAAGTGTAAGTTCATGTTACATTCCTTACATATATCTCTATGCCAAATATGAAAAACTAACCTTTGCATACCTACAGAATTCAGGAGCAGTTGGGAAGAAGAGGGTCAACGCCACATTCCTCACTCAGTGCCTCGTTCTTATGAGAAGATCTTCGCTGCGATTGTTTCGCGACTTGAGCAATTACTGGCTGCTTCTTGTTGTCTTTATTGCAGTAGCTATTAGCATGGGTTCCATGTTCTATGACATTGGCTCAAGTAATGGATCAATTCAAGTAAGTAAACTATGAAAAGCAATTAACATTATGACTTGTAATGCACAAGGTTAAAAAGTTAACATAATATCTTCATGCATGGTTCAGGGAAGAGGGTCTCTGCTTACTTTTTTGATATCAACTCTGGCATTCATGGCTCTTATTGGAGGATTCGCTCCATTAATGGAGGAAATGAGGGTAAGATTGCTATGCTCCTGTACTTTCTTGTATAAATTAACTAACTCACTTGTGACTGAAAATATTTCCTCTGATTGTTGTAGGTATTTGAAAGAGAGAGACTAAATGGTCACTATGGTATTATTGCTTTTCTCACAGGCAAAATATTCTCAGCACTTCCATATATGCTAATGATATGTCTAATTCCTGGAGGAATAATATATTACCTCTCAGGGCTGCAGAGAGGTTTAGAACACTTTGTGTACTTTGCTTCTGTTCTGTTTGCCATTGTGCTTTGGGTTGAGAGCCTCATGATGGTTGTGGGGAGTATGTTTCCCAATTTCGTAACCGGCATGAGCATTGCCGGCGGAATTCAAGGACTAACCATCTTAACTGGTGGATTCTACAGGCTGCCAAACGATCTTCCAAAACCATTTTGGAAATACCCCTTTTACTACCTTTCATTCCTTAAGTATGCTTTCCAAGGATGTTTCAAGAATGAATTTGAAGGCTTAAAATTTTCCATGGAACAAGGTGGAAGTGCAAAAACCATTATTAGTGGTAGAGACATTTTGACAAACACATGGCAGGTGGAAATGGGGCATTCCAAGTGGGTTGATCTTGCCATCATGTTTGGGATGATTGTTGTATATAGGGTTGTGTATTTGGCTATTACAAAAAGCAAGGAGAAGTTGAAACCTCTTGCTGCTTCCATTAACAATCACCCAACAAAAGTTTTCACCAGAGAGATTAGAATTAATGATAGAGCAAGCCCTGTATCTGAAAACCATGGTATCTTAGAATAAGCTACTTGTGCTTGAGTTCAACCTATCTTGCTCAAGTAAATAAGCCTTTCGTTCTCAATGTTTCATTATGTTATATTATATTTTTGTCAACATAACAAGGATTTAGCTTCTCTTTCTCTTAATTCATGACTAAATTACACTCTAAAAACACGTTCTTGAAAAAATCGGATTCGTCCCCCGTTTTGTTGTTAGCTATTTTTTTTTTCGCTTTTGCCCTAACCTAATCAATGAAAACCCTACATTTCATTTAATGAGCACTAGATGTCGTAATTTAATTAAAAAAACTAAAAGAGACACTCTCCTATACAGATTGGAGTGGTATAGAGAGAGAATATAATTCATTTTATAGTTATTTTTTATTATTTTATTATTATTTAAAATGTAAGTCCTATCTTTATTAATATCTTTTTCATTCTATTAAAGGAAAAATCTGTAAACTTACATCTTTACCATATAATTCACCAAACTAAAATAGATAATAAAGAGAAAAGGACAAATCGATTTTTGATTTTTTGCTTTTGAAGATTTAAAAATACATTTAAGTATTTGACTTTTTTAAAATCTGAACATATCGATCCCTAAGTTAAATTTGTTCAATTTTAAAAACTTTTTCACATGTGCATTCGTATCAACCAGGTTAGTGCAATGGGAGTCATGTTTGATTTTTCGTTGAGTCTGACAGACCCAAGTGAATATGACTATATGAAGGATCGATATGTCCAAATTTTAAAAAGGTCAGAGACTTAAATGTATTTTCAAATTTTTGAAAATTTCAATATCTACTTATCAAAAGGTTAAGGATTTATTTGTCTTTTTTTATAAATAAGAGGAAATTTGTACAAAATCTTCTTGTAGGTAAGATTTTTTTCTTTTTGGATAGCATGAAAATTGAGCAATTTTTTTCTCAAATCTAAACAATTAAAATGTGAATTTTTTTTTTGTTTTTCAAACATAAATCTCTTTTGAATTTATTTAATTTTTTTCATACACCTTCTTTTCTTATTTTATTTTTTTATGTTATTTTTTTACTTTTGGATTTACCAATAATCCAACACTATACTTTTCGGATATAAAGTTATTTTTTCAACCTGATAAATCAATAGATTTAAAATTTAAATATTTGTTTAAAAAGATAGTGAGTTTTTTTTTTGGGTCAGATAGATAGTGAGTTGATTACTAGACCAATTCAAGTTAGTTAATTTCTTATGTATTAAACTTGTTTTTTGGGATCCAAGTCTCTCTTATTGAAAGTTTGTTAAGTGAGGAGTGGGTTTGGGGTGTGGCCCAGAATTAACTGTGGATTCAAATACAACCAAACTTGATGAGCTACTGTTGGGTTTCATCATGGGACCACATGAAGTAACGGTGGACCCTTCTACATGACTACAAACTTTCAACTAAGGAGGCCTATCTCTATCCCTATCCCTATATGTGTTAGGTTGGAGTAGATGAAAAAATGAGACAGAGAATTGTTTTCTAATTAATAATTTAATAATAAAAGTAATTCCATTAATCTATCTAGTGTTACAATATGAATCAATTTGTATACGCTTATCACCTGTACTAAGTTGTTTAAAGAGCCTCATTTACCTAAACCTTGTTTAGTTTTAAGTCAAGACAATATGTTTCATTGAAAATATGTGAGACAAATATGTTTAAGGAAAATGAAATTAAAAGAGAGAGTATTAGAATGTTTTCGGAAACATTAATAGATATATACATTATACTAGTTGTTAATTAACCCAAGTTTATTAATCAGGAAATAAGACCGAAAAAAGAGAAAAACTTGGTTGCTTCATCCATTACTGCTTCATGACGTGCTTATGACGTGACTATCTATGCTGGTCTTCATCACTTATTACTCTTACCAAACCAAAGTTGGTAGTATAAAGCTTATATATTCTCAGTTACAAAGAAATGTTATATATACATATCATCTTTGTATACATTTTTTATGAAGCATTTTATTGCATGGTAATTAGTGCATAGTGATTAATCTCAATAAACAGTAAATATAGTAAGAGAATTCTCCAATTCACATATCACAATAAGGAATCCAAGAATATATTGAAAGAACATTGAATTCTTTGACCTTCTAAGCTAACTCTGATCTCCATTATCATATTTTCACTTTCCTACTAGCAATTACTACATAACAGACAAAACATGTTACTATATAGTAGGTAGCCTTGGCAGATTCAGTGTACCATATTCTCCTACCTTCCCCTATAGTGCACACTCTTCATCACTCTCACACTAACACATACACCCTTCCATATTACTCTGATCTCACAATGAGCTCTATTCTTCAGCCTCATGCTAGTGATTGTGAATTACCAAACAACATGCTACCCGTTTTGTTGGAATATGAGACCACATTTGAGGTGGAAGCCATGAATGAGGTGGATCATCAAGAGGAGAAGGGGGTTTTCATAACATGGGAGGATCTATGGGTGACAGTCTCAGATGGCAAGAATGGAAGGAAAGCAATACTTCAGGGCCTGAAAGGTTATGCCAAACCAGGGCAACTCTTGGCTATAATGGGTCCTTCTGGTTGTGGAAAGTCTACTCTTCTTGATGCCTTAGCAGGTAATCCTTTTTTCATATCAACATTTGGTTTTGTGCCTTCAATTTTTTAAATCATTTCCACTCTAACATCTAAAATCTTATTTTTCACTTTTAAATCAAGTTAAGTATCTAGTTAATACTTACTTTTGAGTATACAAATAACATGACTCTTTCATAGTTTACTAGCAAACCAAACTAAATATCAGACTTTGATATTATAACATGCATGCACTTGACTTTATGAGTCATTTGATTGTGAAATTATAACATGCTACTACTATTCATCATGAAGCCTTAAATGGTTGACATTCTTAAGTCAAATTTACTATAATTGTCCACAACTAATGACACTTTTAGCATGCTGATGTCACAGTCAGTCAGTCACATATAACACTTTCAAGCCACTCAAAATCTTTCACTTTTAGCATTTTCCCTTTTTTTTTTCTTAAGTTCGAGTTATAAAATGAAAGAGGTAAATACTAAATTGGTATTCGAAAGCTTCTGGTACTAACAAAATGATACCTAATTTTTGTTATTGACAAAATAGCTCCTAAAAAATTTTAAAATTTGACAAAATTACCCAACGTAAAAGGATGACGTCACAGTAAACGAAAAACGCTGATGTGGCCGCCAAAAGAAAGCTCCGATGATGGCCATGTTTCCAGTGCCGTTTCTAGCGACCTTCTTCTTCGTGTTTGCTGCTTCTTCTTCATGAACATGCCGCTGCGTCCCCTTCCACCATGGCAGCTGAAAAAGAAGACTACAATGGTATGCCACTGCACCTTGTCGCATTTTTTGTGTTCGCCGATTCTTCTTCTTCAACACGCCGCTGCGTTCCCTTTCGCGTCCCCTTCTGCCAGACCACCAAGAAGAAACTGAAAACGTCGCCAGAACTCTCTGCCATCATCGTCAGAGCTCTCTTCCGACGGCCAGTGTTTTTTGTTTATTGTGATGTCATCCTGTTATGGTTGGGTGATTTTGTCAAAATTTAAAATTTTTCAGTGACTATTTTATCAATAACAAAAGTCAAGTACTATTTTGTCGCTAGAATCTTTCGGATACCAATTTGGTATTTACCTCAAAATGAAATTAACTAAAGTATTCTCATGTGTTGCAGGGAGATTAGGTTCAAAGTCAAAGCAGACTGGGATGATCCTAATCAATGGCCGCAAACAAGCACTGGCATATGGAACATCTGTAAGAATAATGTTCTAGTCTTTGTTAGAAAATATAAACTTATTTTTTTATACATACTATTAAAGAAATATCTATATATATTAATCTTTTGTTTTTACTCTAACTATATGAAATCAAATCAGGCATATGTCACAGAAGATGATACTATCTTGACAACACTGACAGTTGGAGAAGCTGTATACTACTCAGCCCAGCTCCAATTACCAGATTCCATGTCCAAATCAGAGAAGAAGGAGAGAGCAGAGTTCACAATAAGAGAAATGGGCCTGCAAGATGCCATCAACACAAGAATTGGAGGGTGGGGATCTAAGGGAATTAGTGGTGGACAAAAGAGGAGAGTTAGCATTTGCATTGAGATCTTAACACATCCAAGACTCTTGTTTCTTGATGAACCAACAAGTGGACTTGATAGTGCAGCCTCTTATTATGTTATGAGTAGAATTGCAAGCTTAAATAAAAAAAATGGAATTCAAATGACTATTATTGCATCAATCCATCAACCAAGTAATGAAATCTTTCAGCTTTTCAACAATCTCTGTCTCCTCTCTTCTGGTAAAACAGTCTACTTCGGACCTGTCTCAGCTGCCAATAAGGTTAGAAATCAGTATCGTTTGTCCATATATGTATTTGTTGCTGCAAATCAATGGCTTATTGAATTCTGTTTTTGGCTGCAGTTTTTCTCATCAAATGGTTTTCCTTGCCCAAGTCTCCAGAATCCTCCTGATCACTTTGTAAAAATTATTAACAAGGATTTTGAACAGGTAGGTAGAATATGAATCACTCTAAGATCTTTACTGAACAGCAATTTATTTTAAAGGTTACAATGATAGATTACAAAGAAACTTAACCAATTTATCTCTTTGTTTCAGGAGGAGGACCCTGAGAAAGGATTAGCTAGAGGGCTAACCACAGAAGAAGCAATTCATATACTTGTTGAATCATATGATTCATCTAAAATTAGTCACCAAGTTCATAAAGAAATATCTCAAATGAAAAAAAGGGTGAGTACAATTTTTTGAAAATGGATCTAATGTCCATATGCAGTACAAATTGTACAAGTGCTGAAAGTCTTAATAATGGATGCAGGACTCAGATGCAATGGAGAAGAAAAGTCATGCTGATTTTTTAACACAGTGCATGGTCCTTACTAGGAGATCTTTTGTGAACATGTATCGTGAAGTAGGCTACCACTGGTTGCGCCTACTTATCTATGGTGCTCTGGCTTTAAGTCTTGGTACCATGTTTTTTCACATTGGCTCAAGCAGTGAATCAATTCAGGTACACAAATCAACCTTGAGACACATAATGCACAAAATTCAGCAATCATAGCTACATTATTTGCAGCAAAAAATTTAATAAACCTAATGTTAAAGACTTAAATCTTAATTTATTTGATGTCAGGCCAGAGCTTCACTGCTTGTGTTTGTTGTTACATTCCTTACCTTCATTACTGTTGGTGCATTCCCTTCTTTTGTGGAAGATATGAAGGTAAAGTACTATTTCTGTTACAAACAAACTATGTAACATAATTATCACCACCTTATTATGCACACTTACATACTATTTATCCACTATTGAATATGATCATGTCAAATTACTGAATATGTTGGTGAAATGATCCATAATTAGGTGTTTGAAAGAGAAAGACTGAATGGACATTATGGGGTAACTGCATACACCATTGGCAACACATTATCTTCAGTTCCATTCTTGCTATTGATGTCACTCATCCCTGGAGCAGTGGTTTATTACTTGGTTGGACTTCACCAAGGACACAAAGAATTCATCTACTTTACATCTGTACTCTTTGTTTCTGTCTTTTTGGTTGAGGGTC
Organism: Arachis duranensis; assembly: GCF_000817695.3. Taxonomy (NCBI): domain Eukaryota; kingdom Viridiplantae; phylum Streptophyta; class Magnoliopsida; order Fabales; family Fabaceae; genus Arachis; species Arachis duranensis. The sequence goes on from NC_029774.3 coordinate 129,575,532, forward strand.
TCATGATGATTGTTGCAAGCATTGTCCCCAATTTCCTGCTAGGCATAATCTTCGGCACCGGAATATTGGGAGTGATGATGTTGGATGGTGGATTCTATAGGCTTCCAAGCGATATCCCTAAACCGTTTTGGAGATACCCTTTGCATTACATTTCATTCCACAAGTATGCATACCAAGGATTGTTCAAGAACGAGTTTCAAGGCCTAACATTCACCGGCAATAATCAAGATGGAGGAGCTATGATAAACATTAGTGGGGAAGAGATACTTAGAAACTTGTGGCAAGTGGAAATTGGTTACTCAAAATGGAATGATGTTGCTATATTGATAGGAATGGCAGTGACATACAGATTGTTGTTCTTGGTGATCATCAAGAGCTTTGAGAAAGTGAAGCCTATTATTGTGACAGCAATGAATAATTGCCCGCAAGCAAAGTTCAGGTTCACTAAGGTGACTAGACTAGGAGCAATGGCATGATTCATTTGCTTGCTTGCCTTGCAGAACCATAATAATATATAATATAATCATATATTTGCTTAGTATATTAATGTGTGAACTGAGGTTATTATAATACTTGAGAAGAACTGTATATAATTATTTCTTTTTTAAGGATATCAAATACTGAGTAATAGTGATTATGATTATCGTATGGATTACAAGATTGCATTACCCTTCGACGAGGGAACTGATTATTCGACCAACCTAAATTGGTTTACAAGACAATACTTATGTACCAATCAACAACAATATATATACAAATTAAAATCACCAAAGAAATCACAAACCTAGCTACTATAGATTTAATTTGAAAATAATTATAAGCATACAGTTAGATTTAGTTTTGGGTTTATGCTTGATGACTTAGTGCAGAGTTATCATCATTATTCTCCATCACTAGTGTTGCTCGCTTGGGAGACCCTGAAATGAATGACAAAAAAAAATGGCTTCAACTTCTCCGTAATCTTGATGATCAAGAAGAACAACACTCGATACACCAAAATTATCCCAAGCAAGATTCCAAGATCGACCCACTTGGAGTAACTCATGTCAACTTGCCACGTGTTCCTGAGAACCGAAGGGAATAGCGGTTCGGACAGACGTTGAAACTTGAAAGTCCAATGTTCTGAAAACCGGATCGGACCGACCGGTCGTACCGGTTTAATCTCGAACCGAAAGTGTTAACGGTCTGGTCAGGCATATAAAACCGTTAATCAGAAAACAGACAAAAAGCCATTGAACCGGACGGGAACCGATCGGTCAGATCGAACCGGAACCCGGCCGGTTTACACAAAAGAGGGTAGCTAATTCGTTTCTTTCTCCCGTTCTCCCTTTCTTTCTTTCAGTCAGAGAAATCACACCAACGCAACCACAAAACCCCAGCACTGTAAGCCTACACCACCGCCACAAGGAGTGGCATACTGCCGCCGTCCGTCGCACTCAAAGTTCGCCATCCGTCATCTAGCTTCCCTCGTGCTCCAAGTCTTCAACCCCTGTTCGCTGTCACCGATCGCGGTGCGTTCTTCGCCGTTCACGTTCGCTCGGCGTTCACCGTTCGCGTTCACTCGCTGTTCACCGTTCGAGTTCGCGTTCGTCTGGAAGCCACGTTGCTCTGCTTCAAACTCTGCGACCAACCCGCGCCTCCACTCAGCCGTCCAACTGCTCTCTGTTGTCCCCGCCGTGAGTTTCCTAAACCCGCCACCAGACAATACACTCACACAACACCAATACTCTTCTTCAAACTCTGCAACTTCTGATTTCTATTAAAATAAGTAATTATTTGATTTGGTAGTGGTTTGGATTTTTTCATAGACTAAATTAAAGTTACAATAGTTATGTTCTCTTCTCTATCACATTGAAATTAAGCATTGAATTCTCTTATTTCGTTTTAATTTTACCGCACTCAACATGTTTGATGAAATGCTTTAACCATATTTCTGGTTGGTTTTATAATTTCTAGCTTTTAGAAACTTAGTAAGTTGATTGCATGTGAAATTCTAATAATTGGATCATAGTAATTAGGAAATTTTAGCTTTACAAATAGCATCTTTGCAGAAAACATATTAGCATGATGATTCCACTTGCATTAGTGTTCTTCTGGTAAATTTTTTAACTGTTATTGTGAACTTGTTAATTTGCTAATTGTTCTTGTGTTCTTCTGTTACTTTTAATTTTTTTTGTTTTGTTGTGATTTTCTGTTCTTGAATTTGTTAAGTTGATAATTTGGTAAATTGTTGGGCTGCTGTTGTTTTAATTTGTCAAATTGTCAGGTTGCTGCGACTTAATTTGTTGGATTTTCTATTTAGGTCTTGTTCTTGTTTATTTGCTAAATTGTTGTTGTGTATTTATTGTTTATTTGCTGGATATTGGTGATCATTGTCTTTGAGATTATTTACTATGCAGGTTTTGTGTCATCGCTGTTTTGGAATGTTTTATAATGTACTAATGTTTGTTGCTGTTTTGTAATTGCTGGTTGCAGGTTTAGTGTGATTATTGGTTAATGTTTTGTAATGTTTGGTGCTGAATGCTTATTGTTGAGTTCAGATATGGTTGTTTATTTTGACTTAGGTAAAGGGACTTGTGGTCATTTTTTCCTGCCTTACACCGATTCAGATGATTATTTTCAGAGGATGAGCACTTATTTATGTATCTTGAGAAACTGTCTTTCTGTGTGTTATGAGCATTTGGTGAAGCCTGTATTGTACCTATTCAAAGCTTAGTTTTACCAAATGGTCTTCAAAACAACTCATCCAAAATGCTACTGCACAAATCCAAGTCTATTGTCTCTAAAAGCCTGTATGCACCTTCATTTGGTGAAGCCTTTCTAGCACTAGTCCACTACCAACTTTGTTATTAATAATGTTATCAAATTTATTTATCCGAGTACTATGTTTATTTTTTAGTTTGATTTATGATAATTCATTTGATATTCTTCCTATTCTTGTCAGATATTTCTTTTAACATTTTGTGTACTGATGAGGGATTGTACTTACTTGGTATCATGCTTTCATCTGGCAATTTTGCATTTAATATAAAAAAAGGAAAATCCTAAGAGAGTAATTCACCACTCCATTGGAAAAACTTCATACTACCTTATACCCTCAACTTAATACTTGCATATTTATAATTTATTTATTATTTTAAAACGGTTTTTCTGGTTGAACCACCGGTTAGACCGGTTGGACCAGTAAACCAGAAAACCAGTAACTAAAGCGGTTTGATGACCAGTCCGGTTCTCAGAACCTTGCTTGAAACAGAAGATTTGAAAAATCGACGTTGGATCATCGAACCCGCCGGAAACCGGTCGGTTGGATCCGGCCGATTTTTTAAATTTTGCAAAACGCCATTGTTTTGCTGGGATGCCCCAGCCAATTACCCAACCCAGCAACCTTAGCTCCACACAACGGCTAAACGCAAACCCATCCTTCCCATCACCCTCGAGCTCCTCCTTCCTCTCACCGTCATTGATCTCACTCCCTCACCTCCGTCCATCTCCCGCCGCCGTTGCCGAAACGAGCTTCGAAGCCACCGTCGTTATCGTGCAGCTTTGTTCCACCATCGTGCAGCTACTGTTTCAGCTTTGAAAGCACCGTCGCGCAGCTCTGTTCCATCGTCGCCGGCGCTATCTCTGTTCCACCTGTCATCCCTTCAGCCGTGCTCTTGTCCCCCTCTTGCTCAGGATCTGCTCTGCTCTGTTCTAGGGCTTCTAGCTTCTAGGTATTTTTTTTAATAACAATTATTGAATAATTGTTGTTAGTTAATTTGTGAACTTGTTATGGGTTAAATAATTTTTGAATAAGTGTTAATTAATCTGTGAATCTTGCTGTTTTTACTGTGAATTACTCCATTGTTAATGATTCTGATCATTCATCTGCAGAAGATGATGGGGTCTTCAAGCTTGAATCCTTTGAAACTAAGTGTTGCACGTGGGGTATGCCTGTTTTGTGCTGCTGTGCTCTGTTGACTGTTGTGCAGTGTTTCTGTGTTCAATTAAAATTTTTCTTTGAGAACTTAGCTTTGCTATACTTGATAAATTGTGCCAATTATGCATTTCTTGAAATTGGTATGCCTCTGTAGATTCTAAATAGTGCGTTTCATGTTTCTGATTTTGATAATTTGAGTAGTTTATGAAGCATAGTTCACTGTTATTGCAAATGATTTGGGACTGCTTTTGAGGAGTGTATGAAGTAGATTACTTGCTGTGTTTGGAGTTGTTTATTAATTAAATTGGTTAATTTGTTATTTGAGCCATGTTACAGCTTGTTGTTAAATAAAGTTTAAAGCTCCAATATCCATTTGTTTGTTGGCAATGTTAATATTATTAATAATATTAATAATAATACTAATCACAAAGTGGAGAGGGATTGTAGAATTTGTCACATAGGTTTGGAGAGTGATAGTTCTGAGTCTGGTGTTCCAATTGAATTGGGTTGTGCTTGTAAAGATGATTTTGTTGCTGCTCACAAAGTATGTGCTGAGACATGGTTTAAGATTAAGGAGAATTTGAGTATAATTCCATCTTTACTTTATTCTGTTTAACTGCAAAATTTGGTTTTTGATATTTTTTAATGCTGAATTTGATTGATTCTATGGATATTTTAGACACCCTTTTGTTTATGATTCATGGAATTGAGAATTGGATTGTTTGGTACTGTTCTATATGTATAGTTGTTCTGAGTTTGACAAATATTCTCAATTACTTACAGCTATGGTTTCCTTCTTGGATGGGATTTTATTTTTCCAAAAGAAATCATAGAGAATAAGGGTTGTGAATTGTTTAGAAAAAAAACTTGAGTTTGTATTTTGATAAGATCATATGGTTTTGATTTATGACATTTCATGTAGTGTTTTAAATTTAGAAGATATTTTAAGATTTATATTAGACTATAATTATATTTTAGTATGTATATTTGTAATTTATTTATTATTTTATTCTAAAACGGTTTTTCCGGTTGAATTACAGTTAGACCAGTTGGACCAATAATCTAGTGAACCAGTGACTAGAACGGTTCGATGACCGGTTCGGTTCTCAGATACTTGCTTTGTACAACTCCAATATCGAAATCTTTTGTACTATAAATTATTTTAAACAAAATACCTTTTAAATTTAACTTTAGTTTACCCATATTTAATTTAATTCTACAAAACAGCCATTTTTAATATTTATTATATACTATCATTAATTTACTGTCCGCGCATCGCGTGGGTCTCATTCTAGTTATTTTAATGTCTATTCTGATTGATGAGAGCACAATAACACAAGTTTTACGTCCCAAAGCCCAAACACCACCATCTTTTCCACACCATGAAGAAGCTGTTCCTCCTTGGCACCTGGAAGTGCAACTGCTGGAAGCAAAGGTTCCGACTTTTCACCACCCTTTTGGAAGATTTGGATACCCCTTGTCTCCGTCACGTGATTGCCACCAACATTTCCATTAGCAGGAGAGTTAAATCCGGCAAACCTGAATTAGCACGCCACCTCTTCGATGATATGCCGCTTCGAACTGTTTCCACTTGGAATACTATGATTTCTGGATATTCGCAATGGGGCTGCTACGTTGAAGCTCTGGCCCTTGCTTCCCTCATGCACCACTCTTGCGTCAAGCTTGACGAGGTCTCTTTCTCTTCGGTGTTGAGCGCATGCTCACGTTATGGGTCACTTGTTCATGGGAAGCAAGTTCATGCATTGCTTTTGAGGTCTGGATACGAGAGATTTGGCCTTGTGGGGAGTGCTCTGTTGTATTTTTACGTTCAGTGTTGTGGAATTGGAGAAGCTAAGGTAGTTTTTGAGGAGCTTCATGGCGGGAATGATGTGTTATGGAGCTTGATGCTTGCGGGTTATGTGCAGCATGACAATATGGGTGAGGCTCTGGACATGTTTGAAAAGATGCCTGATCGTGATGTTGTGGCTTGGACCACGTTGATCTCTGGGTATGCGAAGAGGGAAGATGGGCGTGAGAGGGCTTTGGATTTGTTTTGGTGTATGAGGAATTCTGGAGTGTTGCCTAATGAGGTCACGTTGTGCTCTGTTGTGAGAGTTTGCACTAGACTGAGGGCTCTATGGCAGGGGAAGGTTGTTCATGGGCATTGCATCAAGGAAGGGTTTGCTTTTGATAATGCGATTGGTGGCGGGTTGATTGAGTTTTATTGTGATTGTGAAGCCATAGGTGATGCCAAGAGAGTTCATGAGAGCATGAGAGGAGAAACTTATTTGAATGTGACTAACTTGTTGATTGGTTGCCTTATCTCCGCGGGGAAGATTGAAGAAGCTGAGATGATATTTTACAGGTTGAGAGAGACGAATCACGTATCATATAATTTGATGATTAAAGGTTATGCTATGATTGGTCATTTTGAGAAGTCAAAGAAATTATTCAATCAAATGAGTCTCAAGGATTTAACTTCCTTAAATACCATGATATCTGTGTACTCCAAAAACGGTGAACTTGATGAAGCTGTGAAGCTTTTTGACAAAATTAAAGATGAGAAAAACCCTGTGACATGGAATTCGATGATGTCTGGTTGTATTCAAAATGGCCAGTACATGAAGGCATTAAAAATATACGTGAAGATGCGTAGGTTATCAGTTGATTATAGCAGATCGACGTTCTCTGTTTTATTTCGTGCATGTTCATCTCTTGGTTCTTTTCAGCAAGGACGGTTGCTTCATGGCCACTTAACCAAGACACCGTTCCAAGCAAATGTTTATGTTGGGACTGCCCTTATAGACTTCTACTCCAAATGTGGTCGCTTGGCTGATGCTCAAAGGTCATTCCTCAGCATTTTTTCACCCAATGTAGCAGCATGGACAGCTCTTATTAATGGGTATGCATATCATGGACTTGGATCCGAGGCAATTTTACTCTTCCACTCGATGTTAGTTCAAGGAGTTGTGCCAAATGCAGCTACTTTTGTTGGCATTCTTTCTGCCTGCTCCCATGCCGGTCTAGTTGCTGAAGGTTTGAAAATCTTCCACTCGATGGAGGAACTTTACAAAGTAACCCCAAGCATAGAACATTACACATGTGTGGTGGATCTTCTTGGTCGATCAGGCCATGTAAGAGAAGCTGAAGAGTTTATTAGAAAGATGCCTATTGAAGCAGATAGGGTGATTTGGGGAGCTTTACTGCATGCATGTTGGTTCTGGAAGGACATGGAAGTAGGGGAGAAAGCCGCTGAAAAGTTGTTCAGCTTGGATCCGAACCCAACAGTGCCTTTGGTAATTCTGTCAAATATGTATGCGGTGCTAGGTAGATGGGGGCAGAAGTCAATTCTTAGGAAGAGATTGCAGAGTGTAAAATTGAGAAAAGATCCAGGGTGCAGCTGGATTGAATTAAACAATATTCATCTGTTCTTGGTAGAGGATAAAACACATCCTTATTCTGATGTTATTTATGCAACTGTAGAGCATTTAGCAGCAACCATTAATTCTAGCATACCCTTCAATTATCTCTATAGCAGCAACGGCAAACATCATGAATAATGCAAAGTTTCAAACTGCAGATCCTATGTTACTTCAGATTTGGTCACTGAACTGAATATTTCTCGAGAGACCATTGAGCTTTAACTATTTTAGCATCGATCATGCGAAGGATCAATATATCATGGTTTGCCTCTAAATCAATAATGAAATTACTTGATTGTGTTAATCATTTAACATATTTTATGCTTTCATCAGAAGTAGCTGATGTGAGTGACGGAGAACTAACCAGCTACCATTAAACATATTACTGCTGAATCTCATTGCCTCATAGGGTTCTTTAACACTTCAATTTGAAAGACAGCAATTGGGAAAATCCGGCATGGGGCCTGTGATTTCCTTTTAACTTCTATGAATACTATCCGATATTTCTTTATCTACAGCAAATGTATTATTTGGCAAGATAGCATTATTACTTTTGAGTTATATGAATTTAATTTATTTTTCAATGCTACCATGCTAGATTGCAAAGAAACTCAACTGATTCACCTCTTTGTTTCAGGAGGAGGACCCTGAGAAAGGATTAGCTAGAGGGCTAACCACAGAAGAATCCATTCATATACTTGTTGAATCGAATGATTCATCTGAAATTAGTCACCAAGTTCATAAAGAAATAGTTCAAATAAAAAAAAAAGGTGAGTACTACTTGTTGAAAAAATTGATTTAATATCCATATGCAGTAGAAATTGTACAATTGCTGAAGGTCTTAATAATGGATGCAGGACTCAGATGCAATAGAGAAGAAAAGTCATGCTGATTTTTTATAACAGTGCATGGTCCTTACCAGGGGATCTTTTGTGAACATGTAAAGTAAAGTAGGCTATCACTGGTTGCGCCTACTTATCTATGGTGCTCTGGCTTTAAGTCTTGGTACCATGTTCTTTGACATTGGCTCAAGCAGTGAATCAATTCAGGTACACAAATCAACCTTGAGACGCATAATGCACAAAATTCAGCAATCATAGCTACATTAATTGCAGCAAAAATTTTAATAAACCTAATGTTAAAGGCTTAAATCTTAATTTATTTGATGTCAGGCCAGAGCTTCACTGCTTGTATTTGTTGTTACATTCCTTACCTTCATTACTGTTGGTGCATTCCCTTATTTTGTGGAAGATATGAAGGAAAACTACTATTTCTGTTAAGAACAAACTATATGACATAATTATCACCACCCTGTTATGCGCACTTACGTACTATTCATCCACTATTGAATGGGGCGTGAGCTCTGCCTATATTGGAACTCACGCCCCATCCAACGTGGATGAACAATATTTAGGCAGAGAGCGCAATAATGACTGTATTCAAGAAACATTCTAAATATGATCATGTCAAATTACTGAATATGTTGGTGAAATGATCCATAATTAGGTGTTTGAAAGAAAAAGACCGAATGGACATTATGGGGTAACTGCATACACCATTGGCAACACATTATCTTCAGTTCCATTCTTGCTATTGATGTCACTGATCCCTGGAGCAGTGGTTTATTACCTAGTTGGACTTCACCAAGGACACCAAGAATTCATCTACTTTACATCTATACTCTTTGTTTCTGTCTTTTTGGTTGAGGGTCTCATGATGATTGTTGCAAGCATTGTCCCCAATTTCCTGCTAGGCATAATCTTTGGCACCGGAATATTGGGAGTGATGATGTTGGATGGTGGATTCTATAGGCTTCCAAGCGATATCCCTTAACCGTTTTGGAGATATCCTTTGCATTACATTTCATTCCACAAGTATGCATACCAAGGATTGTTCAAGAACGAGTTTCAAGGCCTAACATTCACCGGCAATAATCAAGATGGAGGAGCTATGAAAAACATTAGTGGGGAAGAGATACTTAGAAACTTGTGGCAAGTGGAAATTGGTTACTCAAAATGGAATGATGTTGTTATATTGATAGGAATGGCAGTGACATACAGCATTTTGTTCTTGGTGATCATCAAGAGCTTTGAGAAAGTGAAGCCTATTGTTGTGACAGCAATGAATAATTGCCCGCAAGCAAAGTTCAGGTTCACTAAGGTGACTAGACTGGGAGCAATGGCATGATTCATTTGCTTGCTTGCCTTGCAGAACCATAATAATATATAATATAATCATATATTTGCTTAGTATATTAATGTGTGAACTGAGGTTATTATAATACTTGAGAAGAACTGCATATAATTATTTCTTTTTTAAGGAGATCAGATACTGAGTAATAGTGGTTATGATTATCGTATGGATTACAAGATTGCATTGCCCTTGGATGAATAAATCTGAAGCTTGCCTTCAACACTCAAGCATAATTCCTGAACTAATCGGATGAGGAACTGATTATTCGACCAACCTAAATTGGTTTACAAGACAATACTTATGTACCAATCAACAACAATATATATACAAATTAAAATCATCAAAATAAATCACAAACCTAGCTACTATAGATTTAATTTGAAAATAATTATAAGCATACAGTTAGATTTATGTTTGGTTTATGCTTGATGACTTAGTGCAGAGTTATCATTATTCTCCATCACTAGTGTTGCTCGCTTGGGAGACCCTGAAATGAATGACACAAAAAATGGCCTGAACTTCTCCGTAATCTTGATGATCAAGAAGAACAACACTCGATACACCAAAATCATCCCAAGCAAGATTCCAAGATCGACCCACTTGGAGTAACTCATGTCAACTTGCCACGTGTCCCTGAGAATCTCATCACCACTAATGTAGGAGCCATTTCCATCATTTGTTGCAAAGCTTAGCCCTTGAAACTCGTTCTTGTACAATCCTTGGAATGCAAATCTATGAAATGCAACATAGAACATTGGGTATCTCCAAAATGGTTTAGGAAGATCATTGGGCAATCTGAAGAACCCTCCGGCCAGCATCATGATTCCTTGGATTCCGGCGCCGCTTATGATTCCCATTAGATAGTTTGGGACTATGCTTGCAACTATCATCATTAGGCTTTCAACCAACATGAGGCAAGAAAACAGAACACATATGAAGTAAACAAAATGGTCGAATCCTCTTTGAAGATGAGGAAGGTAATAAGCTATGGCTCCTGGAATCACTGATACTAGAACCAAGTATGGCACACTAGATACTGTGTTCCCAATTACAAATGCCACAACACCATAATGCCCATTTAATCTTTCTCGTTCAAATACCTACGTATATATATAACAACAATTCAATTCTCAAGAAATGGATCTAGTATATATTGTGGAGTTTAATTTTGATGCACTGACAATCTAAAATGTTTTACATAGTCGTCCAGTCACTTAGATTGAATGCATGTGCAAAACGGTTTTACACCCACGGTGCATCAAGATTAAATTCTATATTGTGATGAATAATTCTTTAAATTACCTTCATGACCTCCACAAAGGAAGGGAATCCACCAATGGTCATGAAAGTTATGAATGAAGATTCAAACATAAGAAGTGCTCCTCTGTCCTGAATTGTGCTGAAACTTGTACCTAGATCATAGAAAACTGTGGCAGTGGCTATGGCCAATGCAATGTATATTCCAAGACGTAACCAATAATAGCCTAGATCACGAAACATGTTCACGCATGATATTTTGGTAAGAACAATGCACTGGTTAAGGAAACCAGCACGCCTTCTCTTCTTATGATCTACTGATCTAGTCTCCTGAAACATAAATTGAGTTATGGATCAATGCTTTTATTATAGCTTATGAATGCACGCAATAGACATGAAATGAAAGAAACCTGGTTAGATAGCATTGCAACTTCTTGTTGAACTTGTTGCTTAATTTCAGATGATTCATATGCGCTTATAAGGATTCTAATTGCTTCTTCTGTAGGCACTGTTCTAGTGCCAGATAAACCCATGTCAGTATCCTGAAATAGTAGTTAATTAAAAATACCATCAAATTATTTCTGAATGCTCAAGTATCTTCAAGTGAAGCTAAGCTTAGTTACCTGATCAAAATCCTTGTTTATAGTTTTCAGTAAATGATCAGAAGGGTTTTGGAGTGCAGGACATGGAAAACCATTGGAAGCAAAAAACTACATACATTGAAACAAAACCAGAGTTTAATATTATAACTAAAACTAAATGAATTAGAAGAAGAAAAAAAGATACGAACCTGAGTAGCAGTTGAGGCAGGTCCAAAGTAAACAGTTGTACCAGAAGACATAAGACAGAGGTTATGGAAAAGTTGAAAGACTTCAGTGCTTGGTTGATGTATTGAAGCAATAACGGTTCTTTGAATGCCATCTTTCTGAACAAGGTTTGCAATTCTTTTCATGACATAATAGGAAGCAGCACTGTCAAGTCCACTTGTTGGTTCATCAAGAAACAAGAGCCTTGGGCGTGTTAGGATCTCAATGCAGATGCTCACACGTCTCTTCTGACCACCACTGATTCCTTTAATGCCCCAACCTCCAATTCTTGTGTTAATGGCATCTTGCAGACCCATTTCTCTTATTGTAATCTCTGCTCTCTCTCTCTTCTCTGCCTTGGACATGGAATCTGGTAGTTGGAGTTGAGCTGAGTAGTGCACTGCTTCCCTCACCGTTAAGGTTGTTAATAAGGTATCATCTTGTGTCACATATGCCTATGCCATACATTCAAACTCTTGCTAATTATTCAAATTAATTAAGACTACTTAATCAATAATCATTATTCAGGTCAGTAATTTCTAGTATTTTTTATCATTATTTAATCAATGCAAATACTAAATTGGTTTTAACAAGTAAATTTTACTAATTCATTCATGTGTGTGAATTTTAAAAAATATGACTGAAAAGTAAAAATTGTATTGATCTATGTGTACAAATTCTGGTAAATATAAATGTAAACTTTATGCTTCTTGTATGCAAAACTCATGTAAATATGAATGCGAATTATTACTGACCAAATATTGGTAAAAAATGATAATATTTGCGTAACATTGCTTATAAAACAATTTTGTTTATGTTAAGTATTATAGTGTATGGTTTTGTACCGAGATTCCATAGGCCAGCGCTTCTTTGCGACCGTTGATGAGAATCTCTCCTGTTTGTCTTGTGTTTGAATCTAATCTACCTGAAATGAGTTCAAACATATAGCTCATTATTAATAATGCATTTACATATATCTTAATATTATAATTCTTTTGACAAATATATATTATTAAGTATATATGATTGCATTAGAAAAGGTATATAACTCAGTTATTCACAATCTTATATTCTTTTAGTAAGTACAGACATTTTATTATAATGATTACAATGTAAAACTTTGTATTATTAATTCTTAATTAACATTTCTAGGATAAATTTAAATGTATTCTATGGTTACGTGTGTGTTGTATTTTAAATTTGATATCCCATCATGTAATCTTCTTTAAATAATGTCACTCGATCGAGGGATAGCACATGATTTAAAAAAAATGGAAAGGTGTTAAAATTTGTTCTTAGTTTATCTTAAATAATATAATGTCAATAAAAATATCAATCAGGAGTTTCAATGATGGGTTCATTATAGTTCAATTATTTCTAATTATCTTCGTGTGAAGTTAATAGTTAAAAATCGTTCAGATAATTTAAAAAATTTGACTAAATTATCATCTAATAATTATCAATTATTAACTTTACATGAAGACATAAAAATTTTCATCTTTATTTTATTCCATCTTAGATCCATGTACCTAAAAATACAGAATTAAATACATATCGCTGCATGTCTGTTTTTAAGTATTTTTTAAAATCATATATGAGTTATTAACTAAATATTTTTGTTCATATATATTAAATCATTTTATATTTGTGTAAATTTTTTTGGATACTAATAGATATCAAAATTAATTAATTTTTTATTTAAATTCTTAAAATAAATCTTTTAAATACGGACAATTAAAATAATTTATTTGAGTTTATTATTTTTGTTAATCATTTAAATAGTGAATCAAAAAATAGTTATTTTTATAAATATAACAATATAAGATTATATAAGAAGAGAACTGTAGTGAGTTTTTACCAAATTAAAATGTATTCCGATCCTTTGAATGAAATGAAAAAGGAATATGAAATACCTGCTAAGGCATCAAGAAGGGTAGACTTGCCAGAACCAGAAGGACCCATTATGGCCAATAGCTGGCCCGGTTTGGCATAACCGGTTAGACCGGCAAGAATTGGTTTGCTTCCTTTGTTTCCCATTGATGCAGTCACCCACACATCCTTCCATGTCATACACATACACATACCCTCCTTCTCCTCTTTCTCTTCGTTTCTCTTATTATTCCCCTTCTCATCATCATTATTATCATGCTCAATCTCTACCACCATGGTTTCAGATGCCATTATTCTTATGCCTGCCAATTTCAGCTTCTACTCCCATCTTCCCACGTTCCTTATTTATACACGCAATGTGTCGTTTTTCTTGAATGTCTTTAATTAAGACTTCCACTTCTTAATTACTTGTTCAAGGTCTAACTTCAATCGCCATAATAAATTTCAACGTGTTTTAATAGACAAGTATATAACTAATTCTTACCCACTTTCATTTATTTTATTTTGTGGAATAAAATTTTGTTTTAATTTTACCGTATCATTATTAAAGTAATAAATATATTTTATTCATAATTTTATTTGAACATTATAATTTTATTAAAGAATAATGTATTGTTTTTGTCCCAATGTTTGGTGTAAATCTTATTTGTTTTCCTAACGTTTAAATCGTCTTATTTGTATTTCTAACGTTTATAAAAGTGATTCAATGTTATCCTACTATCGATTATACTAACAAATCAGATTATATTTTTCAATTATTCTCACTTGGATGTATTCATTTTCAATTAGATCTCAATTGGATGTATTCGATTTTAATATTATACACACTATTTGTATTTAGATTCAATTATGTTCCTAGAAAAGTGAATTATGTAAATGTTGTAGAAATTAGTTTTAACTTTTAATGAATTATTTTTTGGAGTGGATCATCGATTTTATCACAGACATTTATATTCTAATTTCAAGAAAATATTTTTAAAACTAAAACTAAAGCGTTCATGTGTAATTGACGGCAGAATAACATTGAATCACTTTTACAAACGTTAAGAATACAAATAAAACAATTTAAACATTAATAACGCAAATAACATTAAATCACTTTTACAAACGTTAAGAATGCAAATAAAACGATTTAAACATTAAGAACACAAATAAAATTTATCCAAAAAATTGAAGATAAAAATAATATTTTACTCTTTATTAAAAAGAGAAAATGGAACAAGAGGCTCAAAAGCCGCCGTAGTCCACGTTATATGAATCCAATTTTTTTAAATATAAATTTAATATCGCCCCGCGGCCTTAATGCCTTATCATACAAAACGGTGGGTTCTGCAGATGCAACTTGTTTAAATAATGAATAGTGGGTATAATTTCAGTATAATTTATTATTTTAATTAATAATTAATTATTAATATTTAAAAGTATAAAATAAAAATATAAAATTAGGTTATTAAACTAAAAATATTAGTCAATATAATTAAAATTTTGACTGTTGAATTTTTTTTCCTTAAATAATATTTGGATTAATTGCAAAAGAGTTTGTGTGTGAAAGCTATATGTGCGAATGCAAGAAATACTCTCAACCCGAGAAAGGGATACTACAAAAATATTACATAAATTTTTGAATGGTTTTAATTTTATTTCAGATAATGCTATTAATTATATCAAATTTTGATAAATATTAATTTTAATTATTGATGTTCTGCAATATTGTATTATAACATAGAAAAAGTTATTTAAAAAACAAAATATGTATCAAAAAATAAATGACACGTGACATATTGTTAGGCTCTTGACTTGTAGGTTAGTGTTGTTTATTTTATTTTATTTTATTTTATTTTATTTAAATATAAATTTTAAAGTATCTTTTATTGGTATTATTTTAGTCTGTAAAGTTAGGATTATTGTTGTACTAAGAACATAATTTAAAGGCCTAGCTTATTAGGTTTGTAATCGGTGCTAGCTATTTTTAAGGATTTACTGTACTGTTAGTTAATCAAATATCTGTTTTTATATAAATTTGTTTTTTAAAAGAAAATTGTAGTCTCTGTTATAAAAATATTGGGATCGCACTCAAACAAAATCCCTTTATCACTGTTCTTGATGTGAGATTAGGATACACACTGACAAATACATATTTATTACTCGCCATTCTTAAGAAAATTATTAAAAGAATTTAGAAGAAGTAGTGAAATTTATGTGAGGAAAGCTACTAAATAAACCTCCTTATATAGATGCAAAAAATTGTTGTTTTACATCACGTTTATACTGAAAATAATAAGTTGATTATTAAACATATATCTTATTTATATTATAAATAAAATGATAGCACATATATCTCGTTTAATTATAAATGAGATATGTACATTTCAATATTTATCACGTATTTTGTTTGTATCTATTTTGGATTCATAAAATTTGTGTCTTGTCGAGTTTACTGTATAAATAAGATATATGTATTTAATTAACTCGTTTGCAATATAAATAGGATAAGTAATAGAATATAAATTGATAAATAAAAATGCTATTTATTTGCATATTAAAATTAACTGCTATATAATTGTGTACAAATAAATATATATATATATATATTGTATATTTTATTTTTAATTTGTATTTTGTATTTTACATAAATTTTATACTAGTAATTAATTTTAATATACATCTAATATAATAATTGATTGATAACTATATCTTGTAAAATAAGAACGTTTATGGATACAGATAATTTGATCAAAATTGATCTAATCTAATTATATTAATTCTGTACTCAATAGATAATTCAGTGCGATCGAATTAAACCCAATTAAAACCGAAGTCAAATATCAGTTTTAGACCACCCGAATCAATCCGATTTTTCAATAAATTTATATTAATTTAAAAGAATAAAATATAATAATATATATGTAACTTTATCCTCCTCTATACCAAATTATGATCTTTATTAAAGTGTAATTTTGATGATGTATTACTCTTTATCTTTTTATAACAAAAAGAATGATAATTTAATTTTTTTTTACGGTATCTTCAATTCGATAGGTTAAGAACTAATTTGTCATAGATTTAAATTTTATTTAAAATTTTATTGTTAGTCAATACAAGATAAAATACGAATTCCATTATTTATTTAAACGGACTAATAAGTAAGAAGAAGCGACATTAAACCGAACTACAATAGGCCTAGACAAGATTTTTGTTCATATTCTTATAGGTACATATAATTTAAAATTAAATTAAACATAATTTTAAAAGGTGTCATGCAAGCTCCACACGCAAAAGAGTAGCATTGGGATTTTCGATGTCTTAAATTATTTGTTTGGGAGACAACAGTTTGAAGGATCCAATAATAGGGCTTCACCTTTTGGGTAGTCTTTATGATAACCAAAAACATAACACGATACACAACAATCATTCCTACCAAGATTGCAAGATCAACCCACTTTGAATAACTCATGTCTGTTTGTCACATGTCCCTCATACTCATAATTCTCTTTACCTGTAATGTACTTATAATGGTTTACATAAAAAATTGTAAAATTTTGCAAGTTGTAGCAATTTATATAGAAAGAAAATTACACTCACATATAAAATATTCTCAATTATTGTAATCGTGTAATTTTGAGTGTCAATTGATTTATTTATTTATTTATTCTCAATTAAAGTTACATATAATTTAAAATTAAATTAAACATAATTTTAAAAGGTGTCATACAAGCTCCACATACAAAGGAGTAGCATTGGGATTTTCGATGTCATAAACTGTTTGTTTGGGAGACAATAGGTTGAAGGATCCAACATTAGGCTTCATCTTTTGGGTAGTCTTTATGATAACCAGAAACATAGCACAATACACAACAATCATTCCTACTAATATTGCAAGATCAACCCACTTTGAGTGACTCATGTCTGTTTGTCACGTGTCCGTCACAATCTCTTCACCTATAATGTACTTGTAGTGGTTTACATGAAAATTTGAAAAATCTTGCAAGTTGTAGAAGTTTATATAAAAAAAAAAATTACAGTTACATATAAAGCATTTTCAGTTGTTGTAATCGTCTAAGTGTCAATTGATTTATTTATGTAATTTGTCCTGCATAAAGTGGTACATATAATTAAAAAGGCCACATCTCTTGTGGCTACATTTATTATAATAACTTTTGGTGGCTAAGAATTGGCTAACTAATGAAGAGAAGACATATGGCATTGCTTAATGTTATAGTTATTGTACATTTTACTTCTAATAAATTTAGTTGCGGATATTTGAAAATTTTTAAATGCATAGGTATTTTTGAAATCAATAAAAGTTCAGTTTGAGTAAATAGCTTAATTAAGTTTTTTTTTAAAAAATAATTTAAATAATAAATTACTATATTAAAAGTAATTTATAAATAAGTTATTTTGTATTTAAATTTTTAACTTTAAAAGTATTTATTTTATAAAAATGTGATAAAAAAAATATTAGTATTATAAGAAAAGTTATTTTTTTAAATTCTCTATAAATTCTTAAATAACTTCTTAGAAAACAACAATTTGATTTTAAAAATTATATCAGACATTAATACTACTACTTTTCATAAATCAAAAATTAAAAAAAATACTTTTAAAACTTTTCGAACGAACCTAAATTATAAGTGCAAAAGTAATTTTATTTTTCTATAAGTCCTCTCTTGTAAAGAGTTGTCAATCCAGATTGTATCTTCTTGGAACTGAGCTCGACTGGAATTGGCCTGGATGTAGAGGCCTCAATTTGTTTATTTGTTTAATTATGTAAATCAAACACTCTCCAAGCATTTACCTTGTTGCATTATTAAAAAACCAAAAATAATCTTCTTTTTCTCTTGGTATTACAATGGGCCGGAGTCCAAAACAAAGAATATTAGATTTTGAAAACAAAAAAATAACAATAGAAGAAACGACATTAAACCGAACTACAATAGGCCTGGGCTAGATTTTTGTTTATATTCTTAACAGTTACATATAATATAAAATTAAATTCAACATAATTTTGAAAGGTGTCATACAAGCTCCACATGCAAAGGAGTAGCATTGGGATTTTCGACGACATAAATTGTTTGTTTGGGAGACCTCAGCTTGAAGGATCCAACAATAGGCTTCACCTTCTCAGTAATCTTTATGATAACCAAAAACATAACACGATACACACCAATCATCCCTACTAATATTGCAAGATCAACCCACTTTGAGTAACTCATGTCTGTTTGCCACGTGTCCCTCATAATCTCTTCACCCGTAATGTACTTGTGTGATGAGCCTCCATGGAATTTCAAGCCTTCATATTCGTTCTTGAACAATCCTTGGAATGCATAAGTGTGGAATGCTATGTAATGCAAAGGGTATCTCCAAAATGGCTTAGGAATGGTGCTTGGCAGTTTGAAGAAGCCAGCAACTAAGATCATGATGCCTTGGATTCCAGAGCCGGTTATGATTCCCATTAGGTAGTTTGGAACCACGCTTGCAACTATCATCATGAGGCTCTCCACTAACATGAGGCAAGAAAATAGAACACAAATGAAGTAAAGGAAGTGGTCGTATCTACTCTGAAGACCAGGGAGGTAGTATGCTATAGCTCCCGGAATGAAAGAAACTAGCAACACAAATGGGATGGCTGATAAGGTGTTTCCTATCACAAACGCAGTCACACCATAATGCCCATTTAGCCTTTCTCTTTCGAATACCTTCATATCTTCCACAAAGGAAGGGAATCCACCAATGCTCATGAAAGTTATGAAAGTGGATACAAATGCAAGAAGTGACCCTCTATCCTGAAATAATAATTAATAGTTATATCAAAAGTGGAAGCAAAATTAATCCTTGAAACATTACACAGAGGTAAACTTTAAGTCTACCTTTAGTTCGAGAATAAAATAAGACGAGACAGTAAGAACAGAATACAAAAAATAGAGATATATTTATATTTTGTTTGGTTATAAATTAAAATAAATTATAAAAATTTAATTTATTTTTTTTATTAAAAAAATTCAGAAACAAAAATATAATAATAATAAA
>NC_029774.3:129595235-129601475 GCF_000817695.3 Arachis duranensis
AGATAAGTTGTATTTTTTATTAGTGACGGTATTTTTTTCTGTTAAAATGGATATAAAATATACTAATTTAGTATTTATAGACACAATATATCTATATATATCTTATCTATCAAATACAATTTTGTGTAATCACAACAAAAAATGATTTTGTATTTCTGTGTCCCTGTCTCAATGTTCCGTAAACAAACTTAGGCTAGCTAATGTTGGTCTTACCTTAATTGAAGCATAACTTGTGTCTAAATGATAGAAGATAGTGGCTAAACTTATAGCCAAGGCAATATATATAGCAAGGCGCAGCCAATAATAGCCTAGATCGCGGGACATGTTCACAAATGATCTTTTTGTAAGAACAATGCACTGCCTAAGGAAGCTTGCATGTCCTCTCTTCTTCTCTACGTACCTAATTTCCTGAAATCAATAAACATTGGATTTTGGTTGCTACTATTTATTCTTGCACAATAAGCTAAGACATCTATTCACTTGGATTGAACAATACCATTTTAGATATGGCAGTTACTTCCGTTTGAACTTGTTCGTTTATTTCTGAGGCTTTGTATGCGTTCACAAGGATTCCGATTGCTGCTTCTGCCGGTAATGCTCCTCCACTCGTCCCGGCTAAACCTACCTCCATTTCCTACCATATTATATAATTCACTTTTTAATTTAGGGGTGAAAGGGAGAATGGTGCAGGATGCAACTATGGAGAGTATAGATGCTTTACACAACTGTGGTGTTAAAGAGCAAAAATCGGATCATCCCATTTTTAGGTACACAAGTCGGAAGGTCCGATTACCTTAGACAAAATTTACATTTTCTCTTTCATACTAATCGGACTGTTCGATTAGTAGGCTTAATTTTTTTACAAAAAAATGGGATCCTTGTTTAAGAAAAAACTGTCCCACATCCATGTCTAACACTTACATCCTCCACAACAACACACAACACACACATACATCTCATATAAAAAAAAAAGAGCCTATATAATTAAGTATCTCATTAAGAAAATTAAAACAATAAGAACAAACTTAAAATAAAGAGTAATTAGCATTTACCTGATCAAAGTCCTTGTTTATAGTTTTCAACAAGTGATCAGATGGATTTTGAAGAGCGGGACAAGGAAAACCATTTGAGGCGAAGAACTGCACTCACTCAAAATCAATAGTTAATTAGCAAACATAATATTACAAAAACAAACATTATAGTGATTTAGTTAGTTAGTAACCTGAATTGCATCAGAAGCAGGTCCAAAGTAAACTGTTTTTCCAGCAGAGAGCAAACACAGATTATCAAAGAATTGGAAAACTTCAGCACTTGGTTGATGAATTGACGCTATGATAGTCCTTTGAATACCATCTTTATGATGAAGGGATTTAATTCTTTTCATGACATAATAGGAGGCAGCACTGTCAAGTCCACTTGTTGGTTCATCAAGAAACAAGAGCCTTGGGCGTGTTAGTATCTCAATGCAGATGCTTACACGTCTCTTCTGACCACCGCTGATTCCTTTGCAACCCCAGCCACCAATTCTAGTGTTGATGGCATCTTGCAAACCCATCTCTCTTATTGTGAACTCTGCTCTCTCTTTCTTCTCTGCCTTTGACATGGAATCAGGTAACTGAAGCTGAGCTGAATAGTACACTGCTTCTCTCACTGTTAATGATGTTATTAAGCTATCATCTTGTGTCACGTATGCCTATATAAATGCACACAAGTAACAGTCATGCATGTGATGACTAATAATAATTAGAAGAAGCTGAATTTTAATTATCATGCTGTTGAAACTAATAAGGATTTAAGATTTTGTACCGTGCTTCCATAAGCCAGTGATTGTTTGTGACCATTGACAAGAATCTCTCCAGTTTGTCTTGTGTTTGAACCCAATCTACCTGAATTATTATAAATTTCAACATGTGGATCAAGTGTAAAAACATACCTTTAGTTTTTTTTTTTCAAAAAATCATGATATTTAGTAGTCATTCATTTTTCTTATAAATAAATACAATCTTTGACAAAAGAAAAATGAATTTTCTTTATTTATATAATAGTGTTATGGTTCTATTATTGAAATTGATTGGACTATTTTATTAGTTAGTAATAATATATAACTTTACTCTCTCAATACATATAAAACTAATTCATGTGAAAAATGTAAATATATTTTATCAATGACTTCAAATTTTTAATGAAAAAGTTTCCTTGTTTAATTAAAGTAAAGATGATGAGTAAAAGAATTTATGAAGATATATAATTAATTAATGAATAAGTAATAACTCAAATCTATTTTCAAAAACTTTTTAGTTTTGGTTAAACATTTTAATTCTTAATATAACTTTAATCATAAAATTAATTTTTAATATTTTATTTTGTTAAACAAATCAACTCACATCTTAAAAATTTAGTATAAAATTAGATAAATCAATCTGTATAACTTTGTAATAAAGATGCATTAACTTTTAAGAATTTTAAAATTTTCAGACAAATAATTCTTTGTATATATAAACCAACATATAATATGATGTAAAATTGATTTGTTTAATAAAATAAAAATTTGGTGAGTAATTTATTGATTAAAATTTATTTAAAATAAAAATATCTTGATTAAAGATTTCTTAGTGACTTGAAGGGTATCACTACTCTTAAGTCTTAACTAATTTGTTATATATACCTGCTAAAGTATCAAGAAGTGTTGACTTGCCACAACCAGAAGGACCCATAATGGCCAAGAGCTGACCCGGTTTGGCATAACCGGTTAGCCCCTGAAGGATAGCTTTGGTCCCTTTCTTCCCCATGGAAGCATTCACCCAAAGATCCTTCCATGTCAAACAGATAGGATTGCTCTTCTCTTCTCCATTGCTCTTTCTTGAAGCCTCCTCCATATGTGCCACAGCACTAGTAGTAGTGATGGTCTCATCCTGATGAATCTCTAGAACAATTGAATTGTTGGGTTTGGCTTCAGAATATGGAAGAGGGTGATGATGAAGAGAAGCCATCAACTAATATTTGAGAGTAATGAGTAAGATAGGAACTAAAAATAATAGTAGTAGGAATGGCTCCGATCTCTGCATAATAATTTGTATGGAATCGTGACAACTTATATAGAGACTCTTCGTACGTGGTTTCACACTTTATAATATATAATAAAAAGTTTTTACTTTTTTTTTTTAATGTATTCAGTAGTGTAAATATAAAAAAATATTTTTCAATAATTTTTAATAAAATTTATTTTTGATAGTGTTATTATAAAATATATTTATACGTACATCTAATTATGTAACATTGCGTAAATTAAAGCAATTACTTTTTATATTAAATGAGTAAATAATTTCTTTTACAATTAATAATGTTATAAATAAATTTTTAACAAGTGAGATTTATAAAATTTTGGTGAAAATGATTGATGTGTCTAGAAATATTTTTCTTGGGTGAACAGGACGGATTCAAGCGGCAAATAGTGGCCTTGTTTCCTAACAAATTTTAATTTTTTTTATTAAAGATAAGGAGACTTAAATTCACCACCTCTTAGATGAGTATAGAAAGATTATGTCATTTGAGTTATAATTCATTGACAACAAATTTTAAACTCATATACTATTATAATAAATACATTGTATACAGTAAAATTTAATAGTGTAATGATAATAAAAAGAGTTAGTATCTTTATGTATTAGGATTCAAAATTTTTTACATAAATTTATATTATTTATATTTTTTTATTTGATTTAAAAATTTTTTTTGAATTTTTTAAAATTAATTTTAACATCTATAATTATATAAAAAATATTTGAATATTATTTATAATAATATTATTCTTTTTCTAATTTTATTTAGTTGTTTTTTTATTGATTTTTACTCCTATTATATAAAAATATTTTAAAATATTTTAAATTCACATAACAAAATTATTAGTGTAATTAATTTATATTATTTTANTATTTTTTTTATTTGACAAGTATTTATTAATTTTTTTAATTAAAAAATTAATTATAATTATATCTATTATTAAACATATGACCTTATATTTGATTATACAATATTTTAATTTTTGATCCCTTCACTCTTAGATTCTTAGATTTGTTTTTGGTATATGAAATTGATAATCGAAAATTGTTAATTAGATAATTTGACTAAATTATTATTATCTAATGGAAAAGTCTAGGGGACCAGCAATTTTATTGAATTTTGGCCGGCATATAACCAGCAGAGAAATGTGAGCCATTGGATGAAATCTCACACCAATCTCACACCATCAAATCATGATTGATGGCTAACAATCATAAAAATTACTGGCCCCTAGCATTGCTCTTATCTAATAATTATCAACTATCAATTTCACATAAAAATACTTATACTTGGTTTTATCTTTTCATTAACTTATGACAAAATGCAAATAGCCAAATATATATCACATTCTTAAATAGTTATTATTTCGAAGGAAAAAAAAAAAAAACATATGCCTACGGGTCCATATAAACGGCCTCCTCTTTTAATTCCTTTCTTCCTTCGGGTCCAGTTTTAATTCTGTATGCAAAAGGAAGGAGACTGAGATGGAGGAGACGGGGTTGGGAACATATTTATCTCGTGCATGTTGCTGATATGTCACATGTAACATGCATGCACAAAACTATATAATAGTCAGCATTTATTATGAAGACAAGGAGAGCCAAACCGTATTCTGTGGCTGTTAAATGGAAACTGGTGTCTTCCACATATATATGATACTATTATTGGCTAAATTTTTTTATATATATGCAGGAAATTGGCGGGGAATGCATCTAAAAATTTGATTTTGGTGAGATATATAAATTTAAGAATCAGATTTATCATTTGTGTATTAAAAATTTAAAAAAGAAATTAAAATATACAAATCTAAGAATTAAATTTATATTTGAAGTGATAAATCTAATATTCTAATTTTTGTTATCCACATCCTGATGTCTATAACATTGTAAAATACCATTTTTTTTAATATTAAAAATAAAAAACGACTATTATTTGTATGTTTAAATTTATTTCATATTATATTTTTATATATTTATTGATATAGTCATATAGGGGAGCCACGTATCCAAATTGAAGTTTCTAAAATCCAAAGTCATCATTATCAGCGCAACGTGACAATTACAGTATTAACTATTAAACAACCCTTACTTTGTCGGGATGTGGATATGCTCAAAAAAGTAGAGGAGGAAGAATGAAGACGTAGTGCATCTTGAGAATCATTGTCATGGTTTACTCTTATAGATGTTGCAATTAATTTAGTTTAGTTTTTTCAAATATCAAATTGAGTTAGTGTTATGTTTTTTTAGCATATATAAAATGATATTCAAACTTCGGACACTTGTTGAATTCAAATTGTAGATCGAAATTTTATTTAAAATTTTATTGTTAGCCAATAAATCACTATATATATATATATATATAAAGTGAAATTCGAATATTCGATACTTACAAAAACAAACTAGTGATATTAATATATAGCTGATATAATGATATTAATAGTCTGTTAACAGTATCAAACACTAAGCAGGTTGGTGAAAATAAGACCAAATTGTGGAACACATTTTCAAAAGAAAAAATAAGACCATACATAACTATTTATATGGCAAAATTTTAATACAAAGTATATTTTGTGGAACACAATAAACAAAAGGGATATCCAAACCCCTGCTGATTATCTCTGGGTATATGGGAAAGATCACCTTCACAGTCATATAAGTTAAAGACTAAATTTAATCAACATTATATGTCTCCATATTTTCCATGATAATAAGCACATACATGACCCGTTGAAGACGTCTTCAAGTATAGTGATGTAGCATACGATTTGTACAAATCTAAAAGGACATTAAAATTAATTGCACCCAACTACACAGGAGAGGTTGCTGAATTTTTCATTGAAATTTCCATTAAAAGTTGTTAGAGGGATAAAGGGTTGCGTTCTGACTTAAGAAAGTTTCTGTTAATGTATTCGGAAAGGTTGGATAATCAAAAAGAGTTAGCTAATTAACAGTAGTCGGAATTTATCTTATTCAAAAATATTTATTAATTATTATAATAATTAATAAATATTAAATAAGATAAATTTAATATTTTTGTCTCTTTAATATTATTATTTTGTTTTCATAAATAATCATTGTTCTTCTTATTTTGTGAATTTCTCGTTCCTTCATTATTTAAAGTTGGTATATTTAAATAGAGTTAAGAATTTGTTTGAATGTGATTAAATTATTAAACAAAAAA
>NC_029774.3:129602437-129613768 GCF_000817695.3 Arachis duranensis
ATATCTATCATTGTTAATATATTAATACAGAAATACATAATATACGAAATTGGTGGATAATTAAACGCGTTGCCACTTTATCAATGACACAACTTGAAATGGCATCTATGGATGCCATCTACTCATCCAGGGATATACCATTAATTATATGCGATAAATCTAATAACCACGATGAAATAAGAAATCAATTGCACCACCCAGTACGCACAGACAATAAAAATCAGTTAAAATATATCTTATTTTACATTTAAGTTAAATTTTAAAATAATATTTAAAATTTGTGTCATCTATCAAAATCGTTTTTGATATTTTAATTACATTAATTATATCTGTAAATATTAAAAGCAAGACAGTAATTAAAAAAAGATTATTTATTATTGAATGAGTTAAAAAATAATACAATATACAAAATGATATATAGATACTAAAAAATCAAAATAATAAAAGCCTTATAAATATATAGATATATTAAATAATTATAATTGATGCTAATTGATCTAATTCTAATTATACTCTAATATCTTCTTTCAAACTCAAGTGGGAGCTAAAGATACCATCTTGAGTTTGGACACTAAAATCCAAAAACGAGTAGGATAATGGGCATTCGTGAAGATATCGCAATTTGAACCAGAGTTCCAACAGCTACGAGATGAGCAACATCAATAAAAAGACGTTGCCAAACAAAATGACAATCAATTTCAATGTATTTGGTGTATTCATGAAAAATATCATTATGAGCAATCTGAATAGCACTGCAGTTGTCGCAATAAACACTAGTTGAGGACAACTGAGGGGCACCCAAGTCTTTGAGAAGCCAACGAATCGAGACAACCTCAACAGTGGTGTCAGCGAGAGCATGGTATTCAATTTCGGTGCTTGATCGAGCAATGAACGTTTGTTTTTGGCTCGCCAGAAAATGAGAGTCACCAAAAAACAAATAATAATCAGTAGTAGAATGACGATCAGTTGGATCACCAGCTCAATCAGCATTTGAATACGCTTGAAGGATTAAGGATGAATGGACAGAAAAATGAAGACCATGAAATATAGTTCCTTTGATGTCGCGAAGAATTGTAGCATAGTAAGTAGTATGAAGAGCTAACAAGAATTGGCTAAGAACATGAACTGGATAGGCGATGTCTAGTCGTGTGACAGTCAAGTAGACGAGACCTCTAACTAACTGTCGTAAAGAATAGGATTATCAAAAAGAGTGTCATACATAGGAGTAAATTGAACATTAGGCTCAAGAAGAGTAGACTCAGTGCGACTATGTGTAACTTTGACTCGAGCAAGAAGATCAGAAACATACTTAGCTTGAGAGAGATAGATGCCGACATTGAAGGATATGACTTCAAGGCCAAGAAAACAACTCAGAGAATCAAGATCTTTCATCTCAAAAGTGTGGTGAAGGGATACGTTAAGATCAGAGATACCATCGATATCATATCTAGTAATGATCATGTCATCGACATACAAAAATAAAAGAACAATCCACGTTTACTTTTACAAATAAAGAGAACATTCTCATAAGGGTTGCAAGTGAAATCGAGATTGCATCTAGTGGTGCTGAACTTTTCAAACCATTCACGAGGAGCTTGCTTATGACCATAAAGTGTCTTACGAAAAAAACTGACTTCGCTAGAAGGACAAGGATATTCCGGAGGTGATTTTATATAGACCTTCTTTTTCAAATCTCCATGAAGAAATACATTCATCACATCCATCTGACTGAGAGACTATTTTCTTACCGCAACAATGGCAAGGAGAGCGCAAACATATGTAGGACGAGCAACATGAGCAGACGTCTCTTCATAATTAATACCATACTCTTGAGTACATCCTTGAGCAACCAATCGTGCCTTATAATGGTCAATAGAACCATTAAAGCGAGTCTTGATCTTATATATCCATCTACTACCCACAATTTCATGATCAGAAGGAGGATCAACCAAGTCCCAAGTGTATGTTTTTTCAAGTGTCTGGATTTCTTCCTGCATTGCTTGCTGCCAATTTGAATTTGTGGAGGTTTCTCGGAATAACTTAGGTTCATGATAAAGAATAGTAGAAAAACAATGATAATTAATAATATGAAAAAGTGGATTTCTTACCCTAAAAGAACAATTGGAGGAAGAAGGCATGATAATAGAAGCGGCAGTATTACCAGAAAAAGAGAAAAGTTACTTAAGAAAAGACTCAATATCAGATAGAGAGACAAGAGACGAGTTGAGAGAAGTAGAGCTGGTAGATTTAGTAGTAGCAGCAGCAACAAAAGCAGGCACATTCTTGGAGAAGTTAGGAAGAGAATGATACTTGATCTGTTCAGGACGTGGTGTGACAAGAAGTAATCAAATGTCTTGAGAGCTTACAATAATGACAAAACAATATTGTGCAATTGAAGTCAATGTGTCCTTTCTGCTTGCATTTTTGACATTCAATAGAAGGGCAATCTTGGAATATGTGACCAAAAAACGATGACAGTTTCGGCAAAATTTACTCTTCCTATCTGTAGGCTAAAAAATATCTGATTTTTTTATAATAACAGATACAAAAAGAGAGAAAACTGCAAAATCGGGACAAAAATAAAAAAAAAAACAGAAGGCAAAATCCAAAAGAGCTCATTAAAAAATCTTAGGGAGGGTCCTACTGTATGCCACGTCAACAATGAAAGATACATGGCAACATCTGAGTGGAGGAGGAAAAACACAGCAGGCGTGGGTCAACAAACAGGCCAGTTTGGGTCAACACACGGATCTAGACGTGGGTTGAATGCGAATCTGTGGGATGCGCGGGTTGTGACACGTGGAGACTTCTGTGCTGTTGATTTGGTGTCGAATCCAAGGTGCTGGATGCGTCTGGAGAGGAGAAGAAAATAGCAGGAACTTGCGGCGGTGCGTCTGGATGTCTCTAGCGATGGGGTTGGGGTTCGTTGGACTCGTGAGGACGAGACGAACACAGTAGGAAGGATAGTGACGAACCAAAACGTCGGAAACACATCGAAAATCAAAGACAAAAAACACTGCTGGAAGAAAAAACAAAACGGCTATAAACTAATTTCTATAGAGAAAAGAAAAACCTATACTCTTAATACTATTTTAGAAACAAAACAGTAATATAAAAAAAGGGTGTCTATTATTGAGTAAGTTGAAGAATAACATAATATACAAGGTTGTATATAGATCCTAGAAGAATCAACGTAATACAAGCATAACAAATATATAGATATGCTAAATAATTATAGTTGATGCTAATTGATCTAATCCTAATTATACTCTAATAGTAAGATTGGCAAAAGTGTACTGCATTAGTCCTTAACTTATTTTCTGCTAACGGTGTACTTACATGATTTGATGATATAAATCATTAGTGACATGTGTCACTTCATAGTTTGGCCACATATAATAATATGATGACTAGTAGATTGTGCCATATTTTCAGCAACACATGACATGCTAACATAGACGATTGTGCTACGTGTCATGATACTATTTGGTTATGTGTCATTTTGTGCCACATGTCACAATATTATTTGTCCACGTATGATCAACTATATTATTATTGCAGATGCACTAAATTAGTCCTTGAACTTGTAATAAGTGGCTCATTTTAGTCTATAAAATTAAATGTTGTGTATTTAATTAATCTTTTGACTATTTTTTTATTTTTTTATAAATTTAAAATTTTTAATTTTTTCAGATGTACTAATGGCTCCCTTTCACCATCCAAAAAAAATTTATATACATAATGATTTTAGACAACAAAATCATAACTATTTATCTTATTTTATTAAGTTTTAGTTTTGAAATCTTATTTATCAAGTCAGATATGATAAGTATTTAATTTAGATTATCTAAGTGAAATTTCAAAGAATCTAAAATTGGTAAGGTAAAGTTAAAAACAAAAAACATATTAGATACATAATCTTAAATTTGCATTATTATAGATATTGATGGTTATCAGTGGCTAAGAGAAGGGGGGTTAAATCTTAGCTTCGTTTTTCTGCTGAATAGTTCTTTTGCTTTCTCAAAGAATCTTAGAAGATATTTTTGTTTTTGTCTTGTGGTTAACTGAGAGACATTTTCATTTTGTCTCCTAAATAACAGAAACAGAAATGAAGTACAGAAGAAGAAATAACACCCAGATGTATCCTGCTTTAGCTACTTAGTGCAATGTAGCCTGCATCCAGTCTCCATCACAACAATGACAGAATTTCACTATCTTTAACCGATTACAATCACCAATTCTTCCCTAGGATCTACCCAATCCTATCTGGGACAAATCTAGATTCTAAACCTAATTCGAATTTGACTAGACCTCAATCTAGCTTTCAACAGCCAAATGCTAACCCAACTTGCAAGGGAACCCCACAAGATCATAACACAAAATCGAAAGATGTACAAAGCAAACCTGAGACATCTTATAGCTTTTTCTCCTAGTTTAACTCACTGCTTTTTATCTCTCATTAGCTTTTTCTTACAAACCTCACCATGTTTTCCTTTTTTAATGAGACTCAGACAGATTAAATTTAGAAAAAGAAAATACTAAATAAACAACATGAAGGAGAAGAACTCAAACAGCTTAGATAGCTATGAGAGTAAATTCTGTGCTTTTTACTTGCTCTCCTTACCTTCAACCCTTGGCCATTCACCCTTAATATAGAAGAGTGAAGCTTCCAAGGTTGAAACAAGTTCAACCCTTACACTGTCATCTTCTCCAACATCAGAGACTAGCAGCGGCTTCATCAAAGAGGAGCGAGAAGACCGAATCTGTTGCATGCAACTTTCCTCTTCGCTCATCCTTTTTCTTCAAGCTTCTTCAATCTTGACCGTTCAGCTTGACTTTGGCTCCAAATTTTGATTTTGAGCGTTGATGGCTTCTGAACCAAGATGACTTCACGTTCTCCATTGTTGCTTGTTTCGTGCTTGAGACCTTGTGGCTTTCTTCTTGGTTCCTCGGTGTTGCACAAATGAGGGAAGATACTTTTGATGTGCTTTGACCGAGTGAGATGAGCTACTTACGTGTAGCCTTTTTTCTTTGCTTTGATTTGGCAATACCCCTTTTTCCTTTCTTCATAACCTTCCTTCTGTGCTTTTCATTTTCTTCTTTCTTCATCTTTGGTTGATATGTCTGATGCAAGAGAGAGAAGAGAGAGA
Organism: Arachis duranensis; assembly: GCF_000817695.3. Lineage (NCBI taxonomy): Eukaryota > Viridiplantae > Streptophyta > Magnoliopsida > Fabales > Fabaceae > Arachis > Arachis duranensis. The sequence goes on from NC_029774.3 coordinate 129,607,588, forward strand.
TAATGGCTTTCGGTGAAAGTTTCAAAGAAATTAAAAAAAAATAGAACTTGAGAATTTAACTTTCTTGAACCAAGGGAGTAAGTAATCGAAAAGGAGTTTGAAGATCTTGGGCCAATTCTTTATTTTCTTTTATTTTGGATCAAAGATTTGTGATGGAATTTGACTTAGTTATGATGGATCAAAGAGAATGTAGACTTGGGTTTTAGACATTTGTTTCTTGGGCCAACTTATTTCAAATTATTTTCTGCACACTTGATCAAATACATTAAACAATCAATTGGTAATAATTTTAATAAATACTTAATAATTTTTTAATAATATTTGTTCATCATTTTAATTGAATATTAGTTTTACAAATTCAACAGATAATTTTTTAATTAATAATTTTAACTTGTATCATTAGAGCACATGTTAGCTGAATCCAAAATTTTATTATTGTCTTTTGTGTTTATTTGTATCTGTTTTAATACTGTTCAGGCCATGATTATCATAAGTGCTTATATTAATTAATAGTGTAATATATAAAAAGGCCGCCTAGTAAAGTTATAGATAAAATGAATTATTATAATCGACAGTATAAATCTATTTTATTAATTTAGTGAGAACTCAATTATACGGAGAATCAGATATTCTTAAAACGGATGAGAATAATGAATTTATATTTGTTAACAAGTGCCTTATCAAGTTCCTTAACAAATGTCTTATCAAGTATTCTTAAAATATTTATTGAAATGTTAAATATTAAAAAATTTGTATTAAGAAATATTTTTATACTCTTATCTTACACTTTTTACTAAATCAATATCAATATCTCATATAATTCTTTTAATAAAATATTGTATAATTAAAACTAAAATTAAAAATATTTTATAACAGTACTTGTATTTACATAACTTGTGAAAAGATAAAATTAAAATTAGTGTGTTAAAAAATATTGAGAATTTTAAATTTACAAAAAAAATGAAAAAAAAACTTATGAATGGACTAATTTAGTGTACAATATTTAATTTCAGGGACTAAATGAGTCATTTGATGCAACTAAGGGACAATTTGGTAAATATGTAATGATGACATAATGGATGACAGGTGAACAAATAACATTGTGACGCGTGACATAATCTGACACATGGCAAAATAATATTGTGACACGTGGCATAACAATCCGCATCAACATGCCACGTGTCGTTGGCGACACGTCATCATACCGTTACACGTAGTCAAATCATGAGTGACACGTGTCACCAAAGATCCACGTCAGCGCATTGTTAACAGAAAACAAATCAGGTATTAATATGGTGTAATTTTTCCAATCTCAAAGACGTAAATGGTGCAATTGAAATATCAGAAATGATTTTAGTGTACGGCATTAATTTCAGTAACCACTTTGGAGATTTAGTCTACAATAATGACATAGCGAGTGACAGGTAAATGAATAATATTGTAACATATGATACAACTGTCTATGTTAACATGTCACATATGATTGAACGACTCATTATTGTACCTTTATATGTGATCAATAATTATCTTTTAAATAAATATATAACATTAAATATAATAAATATATAATTTTAGATGCATCTTATATATAAAATGATAGATATTAAATTAAATAAGATAATTTTAGATTATTATTTACATAACATTACTCCCTACTCTACTCTGCATGCCATTCATCAAAAGATATAGGGGCTGATCGAGGTTCAACAGATTCATGAACCACAGAATATACAAAAACTTGGATTCATATATGAGAAATACTATTAGTGAGTATGTAAGTTTTAAATAATTCAACATTAACAATTTAAAAGGGTTTCAAAAACGCTAACCAGTAGTTTAATTTTAAATAATCGTCTTCATATATATATGATTATACTTATAGAAGGTAGTGTCCGTGGGTAGGAGGGGTGGCATTTGGATTTTCCATGACATGTATTGTTTTCTTGGGAGACACCAGTTTGAAGGATGCAACAAAAGGCTTAACCTTCTCCGTACCCTTAATGATTACCAAAAACAGAACTCGATACAAAACAAGCATCCCCACCAACACTGATAGATCAACCCACTTTGAGTAACTGTTGTCCACTTCAAATGTATCCCTCAGAATCTCCTCACCAGTAATAACATTGTTGTTTTTGGTACCAAACTTTAGGCCTTGAAATTCATTCTTGAACAATCCTTGAAAGGCATATCGATGGAAAGCGATGTAGTGCAAAGGGTATTTCCAAAGTGGCCTAGGAATGTCACTGGGCAATTTAAAGAAGCCAGCAAGGAGAATCATGAGTCCTTGGATTGCAGAACCTGTCATGATTCCCAATAGGTAGTTTGGGACTATGGCAGCAATTATCATCATGAGGCTTTCCACTAACATAACACAAGATAACAAGACGCTCAAGAAGTAAAGAACGTGCTCGTATCCATGTTGAAGGCCAGCTAGGTAATATGCAATTATTCCCGGAATCAATGAAACTAGTAATACGAATGGGATGCCGGAAAATGTGTTTCCAATTACAAAGGCGCACACACCATAATGCCCATTTAGCCTTTCTCGTTCAAATACCTTTCATTTGCCATAACAATTATTAGTTAGGCTTTTTTTTTTTTTAAATTAGAAACACATATGTTTAAAGTACCTTCATATCTTCTACAAAGGAAGGGAATCCACCGATGCTCATGAAAGTCATGAATGTAGACACAAATGTAAGAAATGAACCTCTGTCCTGTAATAATCAAAAGTGAAGGTATGTAAGAATTTTTTTAGTTTACTTCTAAATGAGTTGAATGATTAAGTCCGATAAGACTTTAAACTAAAAAAAGTGACTAAATAATGTACTTTGAATTTTGGACATGTATTATTGGGCTTTAGAGCCTGATGATTAATGTATATAATAATACGAAATATTAAAATCTCTTCGATCTTATAAGTATCGTACAAAATTTTATCAATTAAATTATTTTTTCAAAAAATACGAGACATCTAAGTCATAAAAGTAAAGTAATCTATTTCTTTTTCGATTCAATACACTTTCATATGAATAAATTAAAAGCTTTTATATAAAAAGAAAAAAATGGTGATAAAAAAAAGTTATAGTAACAAAAGCTATTGAAATTTTTAATTTATACATTAGAAGAATCCATTTTTATTATTAATAAACTGGACCAAAAAAAAAATCAAATTGTTATTCTTCAAAGTATCATTTATTTAATGATCAGAATTAAACGAAGGTATATAATTCAAAAATTAAGGACAAAAATTCGTTTATTTATATTAATCTTTTGGGACTCATTCAAGACTTACTTGAACTATTAATTATGATCCATATTCCTATTTAATTTTCTTCACGGCTAAGAAATTCATGAGTGTCACTTTTGAAGAGATTAGATAGTGTTTTCGCCTACTATTATCCATAAAGCACTGTATTTGAACTCATTCATAACACTAATCGGCCATAACTTGCAACAAGTATGCATTATTATTAATCTATATCGAGAATGCTATTTATACACCAAAACAGCTATTATGTATTTGTATATAAATATATGTGTAGTTTAACTCATTTTTAATACAAATCTATTAAAATGTAACACATAGAGCTAATGATGCAGTTTTTAATTATATAAAGAGAGAAATAATGTTACCTTAATTGAGTTATTGGTGGTTCTTATATCATAGAAGACAGTTCCTAAACAAATAGCCATCCCCATATATGCGACAAGGCGTATCCAGTAATAGCCTAAATCACGAAACATGTTTATGAATGATCTTTTGCTCAGAACAATGCACTGACTAATAAACCCAGCATGACTTCTTTTCTTGTCTTGGCAAATACTTTCCTGCACCAACTCATTCAAATCTCATTTGTACATAAAACAAAGAATATCTTCAACTGTGGTATTTATCATTAAGTTATGAAAAAATTTATACCGTTTCAGAAAGCATTGCTACTTCAGCTTGAACTTGTTGGTTCATCTCAGATGAGTTATATGAGTTTACAAGAATCCGGATTACTTCTTCTGTTGGTATGATTCCATTCCCACCATCATCAGGACCCAGCTCATTTTCCTTGCACAACAAGTTTCTCATTTAGAACAACTGAAATTAAAGAAAAGAAAAGAGGCATGGGAAAGCTTATTACCTGATCGAAGTCCTTGTTTATAGTTTTTAGCATATGATCTGAGGGGTTTTGAAGAGCAGGACAAGGAAAACCATTGGAAGCGAAAAACTACATACAACATGATGTTCTTATGATAGTATTATAGAATTGATGGGCATTGAAAATATGAACTAGTTAGTTAGTTAGTAACCTGAATTGCATCAGAAGCAGGCCCAAAGTAAACTGTTTTTCCAGCAGAGAGCAAACAGAGATTATCAAAGAATTGGAAAACTTCAGCACTTGGTTGATGAATTGACGCTATGATAGTCCTTTGAATACCATCTTTATGATCAAGGGATTTGATTCTTTTCATGACATAGTAAGAGGCAGCACTGTCAAGTCCACTTGTTGGTTCATCAAGAAACAAGAGCCTTGGGCGTGTTAATATCTCAATGCAGATGCTTACACGTCTCTTCTGACCACCGCTGATTCCTTTGCAACCCCAGCCACCAATTCTAGTGTTGATGGCATCTTGCAAACCCATCTCTCTTATTGTGAACTCTGCTCTCTCTTTCTTCTCTGCCTTTGACATGGAATCAGGTAACTGAAGCTGAGCTGAATAGTACACTGCTTCTCTCACTGTTAATGATGTTATTAAGCTATCATCTTGTGTCACATATGCCTGCAGTCACATACATGGAAATAACAATTAGAGCTTGAATTTTTTGTTAAAGGATATAAAGATTATATAAGATTTTGTACCGTGGTTCCATAAGCCAATGATTGCTTGTGACCATTGATTAGAATCTCCCCTGTTTGTCTTGTGTTTGAACTTAATCTCCCTGAAATTGGAGTTCATATATATAGCATAATTTGAATATAACTTGCAATCTTAAATTATTTAAACTTGCCGCCACTACTTATATAATTGTATCTTGTTTTAAGACATTTTAGGAAAATTTATGTACGAATAAATTATGAAACATATTAAAAAATTATCAGAATTTATTGTTTTTAGTTCTCATTTAGTTATCAATTTAATTCTTTTAGTTTAACAATTTAACATAACATACTTTATTCTATACTTTTAAACACTAATAACTAACTGATGGCTAAATATAATAAATTCTGATGATTTTTTAACATTCTTTCTAAATTACTATAAATCACATCTATCACCCGTGTACATATATATTAAAGAGAAATGTTAGGGGCCATTAATTTTTGTGATTTATAGCCATTAAATAGTCATCAATGATGTTTTGAATAGTGTGAGATTGATGTGAGATTTCATCAAATAACTCACTTTTTTTTGTTGGTTACATGTTGGCCAGAATTTGAAAAAGTTGCTAGCCCCTAGACTTTTCCTATATTAAATACAACATTAAATGAAAATGCTGACATATATAGCCACATTAAATCGAAACTAAATTTGTATCCACACAAGATGCCCTCCGTGTGACAAAAGTACCCTACGCAGCACTCCAACCCTCCAAAGACAGGGTACTTTTGTCCCACTGAGAGAATTCTGCGTGTGTACAAATTTAGTTTCGATCTAGTGTAGATACATATGTCAATATTTTTATCTTTTATAGATACAAATTGTCATTTATTCTTCTTTTGAACTTTACTGTATCGTGTTTTAATTAAAAAAATAATATATTTTTTTCAAACAAATAGCAACTGAAATTTGGGTTGGGTGGCTAAATATATTATCTTTTAATATATTACAACAAGATTTAAATGTTGACGATGACAAAATAATAGATAGAACTCTTAGATGTATGTGTGAGTATGAGATGTTACATCTAAAATTAAAGTTGTCCAATTCACCCAATACAATTACGCGTGGTATGGTATATATAAATTTAGAGAAGTAGTAGGGTCAGTAATTTTTGTAATTTATAGCTATTAAGTAGTTATTAATAATATTTTTAATGGTGTGAGATTACTCATTTTTTGTTTTACTAGTTATATGCTGATCAAAATTTAATAAAATTATTACTCCTAAATTTTTCTATAAATTTATTCTTGAGAATAATATATATTAGTAATTATTAATAAAAATATCTAAAATATTTTATACA
>NC_029774.3:129613806-129629691 GCF_000817695.3 Arachis duranensis
AAGTCAGTGTATATTTTAATTTCAATAAAATATTAATATATTATTATAATTTAACTAAAAGTTCTCTCTCTATATATATTTCGTCTCCTCATATTTAATAAAAATTTAAAAGTAGTGTTTTTAAATGGTGGAACTACAAAGAAAACTGCTTAATAAGAACTTGCAAGTTATAACAAATGGTGACATAAATATAAAAGAAATTATTGAGTTGATATGTAAACGACAGAGATATACATAAAATGATTATGTTATGTGTAAATTAAAATTAGTCATTAAAATCAGTCATTAATATAAAATATATATTAAAATATAAATATATATTAAAATTAAATTAAACAATACATATATTTATATATAAATATATTGGTGATCGATTTTGGCATATGAATAACATTTTTTTATACATAAAAATATAGATAGATACCTCCCAAAGCATCAAGAAGAGTAGACTTGCCAGATCCAGAAGGACCCATAATGGCCAAAAGCTGGCCTGGCTTGGCATAACCAGTCAGACCCTCAAGGATTGATTTGCTCTCATTCTTTCCCACCCAAGCTCTCACCCATATATCCTTCCATGTCATGTATATTGGAACCTCTTCTTCTCTCCCACCACTATTACTTCTTCTTGAAATGTTCAAAGCTTCCATGACGGTTACTATGACATCATCATCAGAATCACTCCTAGTAGGAGCATGTGGAATTGCTTCATTATGGGAATCCATTTTTAGCTTGTATCAATAATAAGATAGGGATAGGTGATAATAAGTGGAAGGAATAATGCCTCACTATTCACTCATTCAACTAACCCTAAACCATTCATTTTGGTACTTCTTTATTCTTTTCATATCAATACCGTTCAATATATAGTACTCTGGGTTTCAAGAGTAATAAAGACAATAACGACAATGTAAGAAAAAAGAACCAGAGATATTAAAACAAATTACTTAAAATAGCAAATAAAAATTAAGAAAATTTTAATTAATAAATGCTAACATGCATCTTTAATAAATATGTTTGTTCAATTTTTTCGTACTTGTATATATATTTTCTTTTTTTATATTTATATTGCTCTTACTATTGCAACAACAATTATTGTTATTTGCTAACAAGGAGTGCGACAGAGTTAGTAATTTTTGTATTTTGTAACTATCAATTGGCTATTAACAGTATTTTTAATGGTGTGAGATTATATTTAATGATAAGAGATCACTCACTTTTCTTTTGATGATTAAATACTGATACAAAAACACAAAAATTACTGGCCTCCTAAATTGTTTCTTTGCGAATTTGCCACATGCAAGAGCCTCTCTTTTGCGTTCTTGGTTCACTTGAATTCCTCCTCGTTTTGGAGCCCTCATTATTATTCTCTGCCACATTGCAAACTCATACTCTCTCGGCATCTCTCACATTCATTTGCATATGACATATATCACCATTTTTCACAATTTTACTAACTTTGAGTTTGAGTGTTAGAAGTATTTTTTTTTACTATGTTAGGTATACATTCAAATTAACTATTAATATAAAATATACATTACAAATAAATTAAATTATATATGTATTTTATACATAAATATACAATGACTGATTTTAATAATTAATTTTAAAATATAAATAATATTTTTGATATTTTTTTTCAAGTCCTTCGTCCATCATTTCTGACCGAACCACTATCATTATTGCCTTCGTTTTGGTTTATACTTGTTAAATCAGTGAGCTTAGAGAGACAAAGGAGAAGAGCTTCATGAAGCTGAGAAAGAATAATGGAGAGAATGTGACTTGAAGTTTTGTTACTTCTTGTTCCAAGTCATCATATATAAATTCATTAAGTTGAATCCATGTTAAATTACAATCATGTGGCAACTAACTATAAATAGCACTAAATGAACTAATTTCCTGATTTGGCAAGCCAACTAACTTTCATTAACAAACTAACAACCCTGTCACATCAAGATAACCATAATTAACCAACTATAACAATAACCCACGGACAGAGTGGAGACTGGCTCAAGGGACAATACTATTGTGCTGCTCATGAGATGGGATGATAGCTAAAAATTATTAAAAAATATGTTTGATTGAATTCTTTGATATAACATGTTTATATTTATCAAATAATTTTTAACATATTTGACTAACTATTTAACATATGAGTTATGCTACACATACAAGTCTTTTTAGTTTACAAGTCTTACAAGTTGGGCTAAGTTTAACAAAAACTCCATGATAACACGCGCATCATTCAACCGTTTTTAAAGCGCGCTCTCATTCACCATTATGGAAGACACTTCTTCTTCTTTACGTTCCTCCTTCTCATCCGCCTCTTCCTTCTTTTTCTTCTCCTTCTTCTTTGCGTTTCTCCTCCTTTTTCTTCGCGTGTTTCATCTTCATCGTTATTTTTTTATTACTGTTGTTGTTGCTGCATTTTTTTCCTCCTACTCTTTATATTGATTTTGCAACATTATGTATTTTTTTCTTCTTTGTTTGATTTTTTCTCTCAAGAAGAACTATAAGAAAACAAAATAAAAAGATGAGGAAGAAGAAGCAATAGAAGATGAAGAGGAAGAAGAGAAAGAGTTTTAAATCATGCAGAACTTATCAGAATAAAAATACACCAAAAAATTCTTAAAATACACCCAAATATTTTTGTGTTACACCCAAATAACTTCGTGTTACACCCAAATTTGCTGCAAATACAGAAAAAAATTTTCTCTAATGCTGCGTTATGTGTTTCTTCTTCTTCTTTGTTTGATCTTTTTGTTTTTATTCTTGTTAAGAGAGTAAAACAAAAAGAAATAAAAAATGAATAAGAAAAACAGAAGAAGAAGATGGTGATGATGATAAAAAAAAAGAAGAAATAGTAGAAGATAAAAAGGAAGAAGAGGAAGAGTTTTGAATTATGCAGAACTTATCAGAATAAAAATACACCAAAAAATTCTTAAAATACACCCAAATATTTTCGTGTTACACCCAAATATCTTCGTGCTACACCCAAATTTACTGCAGAAAAATGTTTCCTCTAATGCTATATTTTTTCTTCTAAATTGAACCACACTTTAGCCACTTGATTGGATTCAAAACAATAATCAATTTCGTTCTGGTTCAATTAACAATCTGAACCTGAATTATTTATTATCTTTAACAACGAGATAACTGATGATGAAGGAGAAAGAGAAAAAGAAAAGAGGAGAAGAAATTTCAATGAAAAAAAGAAAGAGGAAAAGGTGGTTTTGATGACGACGATAATGAGAGAGAAAAATTACGAAGAAGAAGAAGACACGAAAAAAAAGAAAAAGAAGATGAGGCACGGAGAAAAATGTAAAAGCGCATGAATATAAATGACTTGTATGAAAAAACGCTTGTACGTGGAGAATAATTCTTAATATATATAACAATTTTAAATTTAAGTTATTATTTTTATGTAAAAACATTTTCATGTGAGTAATCCGTTATCATTTTATACTATAGTTATTTATTACAAAAAAAGACAATTTTTTTATTTTTATTTCATATCTTCTTAATTTTTATTTCAAATATTAAAATAAAAAGACATGTATAAAGTGATACATATATGTAAAAAATATATCAATAATAAAATTGATTAATTTTTTTTTAATTTTAAATGGTTATCTCTCCATCATTATCATCTTAAAGTATACTCCTGATGATTATTTTTATATAAATATAGATAGATATAGATTATACATATGGATAACAATTATCTAGCACTTAGCAACCAAATAGTCGTGATATTTAATTATTTATACGAATTAAAAACAAAAATTACTTTACAGACGTGGTTGGTACTTGGTGGGAAGAACTGCGTGCGTTAGGTTTTGACAAAAAGAAAATATAAAATACTAAAAATAAGATATAAATGATAAAAATATAAAAATTAATATCTTTATATTTATTTGATAATAATTGAAATAAATTATAAAAATTTAATTTATTTTTATTTTTTATTTAAAAATAAAAAATATATAATAATAAAAAATACAATTATAAAAAATTAATAAAAAGTAATAAAAAAATAAAAATAAATCATATCATTTGTTAGTATTTTTTTGTCATTTTTATCGAAATAGAAATAAATTACATTAATTTAATAAAGGAAAAAATATGGAACTATTGTTTACTTTTTTTATTATTTAGGTATATTTTCACAGCCCAATAAGTCAAGAACTAATCAATTATATATTTGAACTCTATTTGAACTTCATTTAAAAGTCTACTGTTGGCCAATGAGTTGCTGTATGCACAAACCAGAATCCCGACCAACACAAATTGGTTAAGAACGGTTTTTACTTTAATTTCTATTTAAAGATAACCAAATGAGGTACCAACTAATTCTGTCAATTACAATATAGGCCGCAATAAAAAAAGCCCAATAACACATAACATAAAAAAACTATCCCACATCCTTACCCAAATCTATTCTTATCTAGTTTCACTTTCACATACAGTAAAATTCAAAAAATAATTGCACACCCTCTCTCCTTCCTCGTCCACTCTCATTCCCATTGTCACTGTGGTTCATGCGGTTGCATTGCCGCTTCCCAATCAGTGCCAACAACTCTTTTGCCGCAGCAGCAGGACCGCATGTCATATTGCCGGTAACGACAACCACAACCCCACGAAGCTCCCGTGCAACCTGATTGTCCGCTCTCGATCTGGTGACAACCGTTATTCCAACGAAGCAACTACTTGTGTCTCCTCCCTGTCAAAGACGACATCAACAATCATGCCCACCCGCGTCTCCTCCTAGTAGTCTATTGTTGCGTCGCGCCAAACCACGCCCTACATCAGTCCTAACCCGGCCCCTCCCCCGTCAGTCGATTGACGTGAAAGGTCGACAAAGAACCCCTCACAACCGATTGCACTGAATACATTCAAAGGTAATAGTAGGATGTTTCTTTTGTTATAATTCATTTATTTCTTTTATTAAATTTGGGGTGTTTCTTTTCTTAAACATGAGATGTTTCTTTTGTAAAACTTGAAATGTTTTATAGAACTTGGGACATTTCTTTTGTTAAATTTTGAATGTTGCTTTTGTTCGATGCAGGTCAACCCGATGTGGCGCACAAAAAATAGTAGCAGAGAGCACAACAGCAACACAACAGAAGGTTGAAGACGAGGTACCAACAACGCGTTGAGTGAATACTTTACGTTGACAAACCAGTTACGCGATGATAGTCAGCGAAAAATTACGTTTCGCTAATCTTAATTTGGTGGCGCTAACCCTAATTATTTAAAATTCTAATTTTTAAAAATTCAAAATCTAATTTTTAATAAGTTGTTCAAATTGATTGATGGTATAGTTGGTCCTTATACTTTCTCTTTAAAAAAATCTTCATGAGACCAACATCTCTTGATAAAAATTGGGTTAAGACTCAATATAGTGAATAACAATGATAGGGTGCACATGATCTGGCCTGGCCTGGACCCGAATAGTTTGGGGCTAATTTGGTATGATTTCATGTAACACCCTAACTACCAAAACTCACGCTTCCGACTGCGTGACTTTGAAAGTTCGGACATTACGACAACACTTATACTATTTAGTACTAAAATATGAGCCTGTTTAAAACTTTAAACCGCAATACCACTCAAAAAATACTTTTGATATATATATTACAAGCATTAGCCAATACAATTTTTATTTCTCTTACAGAATATATCAAGATAAAGGCGATGGTACAATAAATAATAACTAAAACAATATAGAGCATCTCAACAACAATTAAATAAACTCTGCGTGACTTCTGCGCCCATATCCTGAAAGGGAAAAAATGTAGGGGTGAGAACATCATCCTCGAAAGGGTTCTCAGTAGAGGATTTTTGGAAATTACTGCAATAGGATACGTGAAGATAAACCGTACCAGTGATTAATAACCGTATTATGCCTCTTTTAAAAAATTAACAGTTTTCGGTAAAAGTAAAGTTGGAAATATTTTCTAAAAGAGGAACCGTTCAATTCTCAAAAACATCAAAAGCCTTTAAAAATGTTTATCTATGCTGAACCAAAATAGCCTTTCATATTTTTCCAAACCAGAAACACAAAACCGAAAGCAACCATCGGTCCATCTCATTCAACCACGGCCCTAGGCCCAAATAATCCAATCACAACCAATCCACCACAATCCAACAGAGTTTCAGTTGCAAACACAAGTAGGAAGGTTCAAACACAAACAAACAGTTACAGCAAGTAGGACAATTAGCAGTTAATCACAAGTAATCACATAGGCAAACCAAGTACAATATGCACACCCAAAAAGTGTCACATAGATGCATATGATGCATACCTGTTCCTAGTGGCTGATGATATCATCTGTCAGTTATAGAGCCAACCCGACAAGTCCTGGTAGCTAACCATTGGACTGTTCCTCTGTCGTGCATCCCCAACTCGAGTTATACTCATCATAAACTTGATCATAATCATGATCCTTATCCATCACCCTCACTGGTGAATATTTACGGTGGCGAGCTCATCCAGGGTTTTCATAGTGCCCGGCCACCCTTACGACATAGGGTCAACAAAGTCTCGTGTCTCCACCTGGAGCACGTGGTGGGTAGCCATTGCTTCCTTCCAGGGAACTCGTGTCTCAGATAGTGAAAGTGCAAATCACAAATATCAATAATTCAGCATATATGCATTCATTATCAGCCATGGATCAACATCCATCTCAGTCATCTGACTCACGGTTCAATCCAGAACCAACCAATATTCATATCATACACAGCCAGGAACAAATTTACTTACAAGTATGTGGGGGCAATTGCCCCCATTAAATTTTTATAAACAAATAATAAGTATACAGATAAGTATCAAATGCCCCCCTTAAAATAATAAGTTCCCCCCTATTTAATTTTTTTAAAAATATATGTGTAAAAAATTTAGGTTATTAACTAATAACACAATCATAAAAATTATTGAATTATATAAATTTAATTTTTTATATTAGAAAAATAAATATACTTGATTAAATAGTAATAATAATTTAATTAATTAATTATCCAAAATCAAATTTAGTTTCTCAAATAAAAATGAGACTGTTAGTATTTAATAATTTTTTAATTAATTTGAGATAATATATATTATATATCATTTAATTATTTTGACTATTTATTTAATTTAGTTTTGGTATTATGTATAATAATTATTTTCATCAAAAAAATTTTTACCATAAATATTATAGAGTGTCAATTGTGCAATTAAATGGAAAAAAATATTTGAATAATTACTTAATAGAAAAAAAGACATTATTTATATTTATATGAAAAAAATGTGATTGTTTGAGCTAAATTTTTATTTTTTTTAATTATTTTTGTGTTTTTTCTTTAATTTTATATATTTTTTTATAGATTCTTTAATTATTGAGCTATAATTTTTTTGTATTATATAAAAAAGAATCAATAAAATGTGAGTTGATGGATATAGAGGATATTTGACGAAAAATACTTTTAAATTAACATATTTTTGATGTGTTAATTAAATTATTTAAAGTTTGACTAATATATTTTAAATTTTTAATATCTAAATATATTAATGTAAAATTTTTATTATTTTTATATATTATTTTTGCCCCGACTACTAAAATTTTCTGGATCCGTCACTATACATAGCCATTCCGGCTCACGGTTCAATCCAGAACCATCCAATATTCATAATCATACACAGCCATTCCGGCCCATAACAAAACAGCACTTCCACCATTCAACATCATCAAGTTCATAAAATCGGCATTTAAGCCATAAATCACTTTTTCTCAATTCATTTCACTTTGAAATCAAGTTTCAACTCTTTTCAGCCTTGGCTTTAAAGATCTCATTTCTCAAATCATCTCAAACTCATAAGCCACTTTTACTCAAGGTAAATTCCCCTTTTAAAAATAATGCCACTCTCGGCATCCTCTTTTCAAAATTTCAATAACCATGGAAAGTTAAAGATTCATTTTGAAACATTCAAAATCATCCATCCAACAATGGGATTTTATAACAAAGTTTCTCGGCAGAGTCCCAAGTCTTTAGGGGAGAATAACATAGCTCATTTCGCCAAATTCATTTAAAATCATTAAAACCTTGGCTTCCTGATTTGAGTAACAAAATAGAATCTAAGTCAATCCGAGTCATGTAATCAATTACTCTTTTCAAAGCCATATCATTTACTTAAACAAAACCGGCTTCAATTCCATAATTAAATCTGAAGCATTTCAAACTCCAAAGAGAATCATTTTTGTTGTGTTAAACTAGAGTTCAAAGGATACTCTGAATCTTATTCAAAATAATGAGGTTCATCAATCGAAATCCAATTCCTTTTAAAATCACGAAAACTCTTCCAAGGGACAATCTTTATGTTTAACAGAGAAAAACATAAACCCGTTTTACCTTTTAAAACAGCCTCAAAGCAAAATTCTCTTTCAAATAACTTGTACCCAAAGACATACTATTCTTCTTGAAAAATAAGGAGAAATCATGATTCTCTTTTCAATAATCCTTTCAAAGCGTAGCTTCATCGCTTTCATAATTGTTCTAAGTAAAGATAATAAAACAAGCCCTAAATTCACAATCCTCCAAGTAAATAGGAAAGGCATTAAACTCAAAATTTTTCAAATAACATTTCAAATAAAGCCTTGGATTTTATAAAAATTTCGGCAGCATCTCTCCTAAAACTTGGACTTTGCCACCCGGTTTGGGTCCCAACTAAACCGTTTCTCAATCCCTTTCAGCAGTCCAGAATCCAAAAATCAATTCAAAATCACGCTAAATCCAACAGTCGCCTCAGTGACATATCTCAAGGAAACCATTTCAAAATCAAATCAATATCAACCGATTTAACTCATTTCCAAAGCTTTAAAAAAATGGCTCAGTAACAAATCATTTGTCCAAAACCAAGTCAATTAAAGAGAACCAGGCTGAATTCAAAAGTGCATTCGACTTTTCACATCATCAAAATAATTGACTCAATTCAAACCAATCCTCAACGGATTAAACTCAGATTTAAAATCTTTAAAGAATCAACTTCAAAACATTACATTTTATAAAGCCGCACAATAATTCAGCCAAACAAACATCCATAATCATTCGAGACAATCAAATAATACATAAAGCAGATACAATCATCAAATACACAATGTCTCACATCAGTATCCATATGTAATAATTCCAATACATAAAACATAGTTTTTGGAAAGCGTCCCTACCTCAAAAGGCAATTCCATAACCCAAACGCCTCATAAGTTCTTTTTGCCTCAACTCCAAATCACCGGCAATCAAAACCTCGGCTCCAACCCACTTTCGCAACAGTCTCAACAACTCTAATCGCAACATACAACAATCGAAACTCAATCTTATAGCAATTAACGCCACAAACCTCAGCGTATGATAACAGAACGGTAACTAAAGGGCTTTCAAATTGAAACGCTTACGGAACCAAAGAAAGAGTGACTGAACTGAAACAGCAATGGTCTCTAAACCAATTCGGCGGCAGCCCGGCAGCCACCTCAAGTGACAGTGGTGACCTGAATAACATGCAGTGACAATGAGGTTCCCAGGAACTCAACGGAAAGGAGAACCAGCTTAAAACCCTTACGGACAAAATTTTACGGCGGTCAGACACGGCGGCGCGATTCCCTCCTTCGCCGACAGCGACACCTGCGGCGACAACCTCCCTATTTTCTCTCTCCCACATTGGTTCCTCTTCCCGGCAACCCTAACAACGACAGCGGCACTGGAATAGTGATCTCGGCATCCACTGAAACAAAGCAGAATCAGATCGGCAGTTCTGAAACTGGGTGCGGCTCCACCAACCTCGCGTCTTCTCCCTCAGCGGCGTCCATGGCTCGCGCCTCCAACATGACAGGCAGATCGACAAGGAGGCCTGGCGGCGCTAGCTTTCCCCTGGCAATGACAAGGACACGTGGACTGCTGCGGCGGCGCGACGCGGTGAGGGCGATGGCGGCACGGTGAACTCTCTTTCGATCTCCACCCTTGGATGTGTGAGGGCGTTCCTTTCTCTCCCTCTGTTAGAGACGGCGGCGACGGTGGCAGTGGCACCCATTGCGCCGCCTCCCTCTTCTCCCCTCTTCCCTAATTCTGTCTTTTCTTTACTTTGCTTTCGTTTGTTTCTTTCTTTTCAGGGAAATGGGAAAGGAGACCGTGTGCTACTATTTTGGGGAGTAAGGATTTCGGCTGCTGCTGCTGGGTGTGGGAGAGAAGGAAACCGGATCGGGTAACGGGTCGTTGGGTTAGGTTTCATTTTCAAAAAAAATTAGGGTTAGGGGGATTACTGTAATTTCGCATAAAATTGGGAATAATATAGTAATTGAAACTCAATTAAATCCAACCCTAATTATATATAGAAAATACTATTTGTTCATCACTTTTGCAAATTATTTTCAATAAAATGTCCAAATCTAAAAATTAGAAATAATATAATTAATTTCTCTATTTTTTAAAATAGCAGTATTAATATTTAAAATATTAATTATTTAATCCAAATCATATAGAAATCCTTATTTTTTCACCATTACCAACTTTATAATTTGAATATAGAAAATAATTCAATTATTGTAAAATTGGATAATAATCTCAATTTATTTCAAATTCAATAATTCAAAACTTGCTTTAATTTTCTTTAATAGAGAAATTTTTGAAATTAAAACTACAGAAACACAAAATTTGAAATTAGCTAATGATAGCCCTTTTTCAAAGGTTTTGGATCTTACATTTCACCAGGTCTAGAACCGAGAAAGGGTCTCAAAAATAGATCCGGTCATTATTTAGGGTTGGATTCGGGTCAAGGTGAACCCAGCTTCACCTAATTCATGTGCACCCTAAGGGACTAAAAAAGGTATATTTGTTTTAAATTAATTCCAATATTATGTTATATTAATTATAAGTTTATTATTTTATTTTTAATCATATTAGTTGAATTATGAAATAGATAAAAGAAGTATGAAATTAGAATTTATGGACAAATTTAAGTTTAAATATGGTTATCAACTTCTCTGTGACAAGTATGTTTTTTTCTTCTTTATAAATAAGTGCATCATAATTTTTTGACATAAATTTATCAAGACTCGGACTTTACCCACTTGAGACACGATTTTAGTGTATCCCGAAAGTAGTGTGATTTCACTGGGTCTAGCGCCGGGTAAGGGTCTAATAAATAGATTCGGTCATTATTTACGGTCAAGTCCGGATTAAGATGAACCCGATTTCACCTGACCCCATGTGCACCCCTAACGATGAGAATAATATGATTATGAGAAAGTATAGGGGGCAACACACCCACCAGCTAACATAAATGATGGTAATCAATGGCTAAGTGAAGAGGGGTTGAATCTTAGCCTCCCTTTTTGTTGAATATTACTTTCTAACTTTTAAAGGAACTTCAGAAGATATTTTCACTTTTTGTCTCATAACAAGTTAAAAGATATTTTTGTTTTGTCTCGTAACAAGTTGAGAGACATTTTTCATTTTGTCTCCTGCAAATCAGAAACAGAGAAGAAGTAAAGAAGAGAGAATCACACTAAGAAGTATCCTGGTTCAGCTGCTAAGTACTATGCAGCCTACATCCAGTCTCCATCACAACAATGATTTAATTTCACTATCTTTTACAATATTACAAACACCAATTCTTTTCCTAGGATCTACCTAATGCTATCAGGGACAAACCCAGATTCTACACCCAATCTGAATTCGAGTAGGACTCAAAACCTAGCTTTCAACCGCAAAGTACTAACCCAACTTGTAAGGGATTCCCCATAGGATCATGAAACACAACATACAGATGTACAAAGAAACTCTGAGACATATATGGCTTTTTCTCTAATATTGATCACTGCCTTTTTTCTCTCACTGGCTTTTTCTTACAAACCTCACCATCTTTACCCTTTTCACCATGAGACTCAGACAGATAATACTAAGAAAAAGAAAACAAAATGAACATCATTGAAGGAGAAGAACTCAAGAAGCTCGGGTAGCTATGAGAACTCTATGCTTTACACTTTTCTCTCCTTGATCTCAACACTTGGCCGTTCACCCTTAATATAGAAGGGGAAGCTTCTAAGGTTGAAACCGGTTCAACCAAGCAACTTCTTCTCCAATCAAAAGCAGCTTCGGTTCAAACAAAGAGAAGAGAGAAAAAACCAAAAATCAACATGAATGTACCTCTCTCAACCCTTTTCATCAAGCTCCTTCAATCTGAACCATTGATCTTGTCTTTAGCTCTAAGAAAGGATTCAAACTCTTGATGATCTTCTGACCCAAGACAGCTTCTTGCTTTCCATTTCTGCTTCTTCCTATGCGTAGCTCGGTGGCTACCTTCTTTCTTTGATGAACAAAAATGGAAGTAAACTTTTGCAACTGAGATCTTCCTCTTTGACAGAGGCGGATTCTTTCTTTTCTTGGTATGGAGGATCTTGAAACTCTTCTTCAAAATCTTGCCTTCAATGGCAAAGATCTTACCATGCCTTACTTTAGATCTTCCTTCTGAGATGAACTTCTTTAGTATTTCTTCATCCTAGCCTTTTCTTCCATTAGGCTGCTGATGATTTCCTCTGATAACTTGCTTCTATCTTCTTTTCTGATTGACATGATATGACCGAAAGTAAGAGAGAGGAGAGAGAAGAGACAAAACTTTCAATGCAATATTAAACCCAATTTAATTTTGAGTTTCGATTACCTATGCATGCATTTAACGAAATTGAATTTTATCTTTTCAATTACCAAAGCATGAACTTAATTGAGTTAAAATTTGAAATCCATTAGTCCATAGAAGTAGGTAACCAAAGCATGCATGCTCCATTTCTCTCTTCTTCTAATTCGGACCACTAATATTGGACCAAGTTAAGAGTTTGCTTGGGCTTGTGATTCGGGCCAATTTGGTTTTCTTTTATTTCAATGCACAGCCACTTATATTAATTTTGCACAAGACTTGATTAATAACAAGTGGGGCTCATATTGCCTTTTGACCCAATAGAAAACTCATTTGATTTCCTACACACTAACACACACATTAACCAAACAATTGGAGGCAAATAATAATTTAATAATTGTTTAATAATGTTTGATCATCAAATTTGATACAAGTTTTTCAAACTCAACAATAAACAACATCTAAAAAAATTAATTTTAAATTAATTATAAAAATCTTATTTTAAACTAATTTGAAATAATCAGGTTTTGAATTTGAATAATTAGGATTAGGCAACGTAATCTCCTCTAAACACACCTTCACACCACATTCGATTCCCTCTCATCGCGTCAAACCTTTGTCGCTCAGACCGCCGTCACCGCTGGTGGAAGTTCTCGCGCATCCTGCTCTCTCTATTGTCCAAGTTGCTATTGCAGAAAGAAGTCGTACGAGTGACGCAATCACACGATCCTTGTGGCGCCATTGTTGCTGTCTCGTGATCCCATCGGTCGCACCAGGAAGCACAGAATCCGCACCCCATGCCTCTCCATCCATCGCGATGCAGCCACCGTGGGGCCCCCATTTGTGACGGACGATCAACCACTCCACGGTGACTCCTCCACTTGTGACGGGCAACCTCGTGGCTTCGTCCCATGACGCGTCACCGCTAAATGCCACTGCGAGTCTCCCATCGTCTACTCAGCACCAACGAAGTCGTCATCGCCAACCACCCTTCTTAGTTTTGGATGATTCTATTAACTAGTTTCAGATTTTTTTTCTAAATTTCGAATGATTCTTTTTATTATTTTTGAATGATTTTTTCCTGTGTTTTGGACGTTTCTTCTTTTTTGGGATTTGGATGATTTTCTTAATAGTTTTAGATATTTTTTCTTAGTTTTTGGATATGTTCTTTATTCAATATTTTTTTGAATGTCTTGTTTTGTTAGGTTTTCTTGGTTTTGAATAATTCTTTTAATTGATTTTGAATTTTTTTTTTATTTCAGATAATTCGTTTATTAGTTTTGACTAATTTTTTTTCTTATGTTTTAAATGTTTCTTTTTTTGACGGTTTGAATGATTTTTTTAATTGTCTTAAATATTTTTTTAGTTTTTTATATTTTTTTCAATATTTTTTTAAATGTCTTGTTTCAGGTTTTGGAATTTTTAAAATTATTAGATATCTCTTTTTTATTAAGTTTTGAATTTTTTTTGGTTACGTTTCTCAAGTTTTAGAATTGTTAGAAATGGTTTTCGATTTTTTAAAATAAATTTTGAAATTTTAAATATAATTTTAGATTTTTTTTATTTTAGATGTTTATTTTCCGTCGCCAGTGAGAAACTGCCGTGATTAAAGACGATGCGCATCATGATGGAGTGATCCAGGTGGTTGGTGGGAATCTAGAGAGAGAGAGAGAGATTAGGATTGGTCAGTTAAATGTGAAAAGAGAAATTTAGATTTGTGTAGTAAATAATAAAAGATGAAAGATAAACTAGGATAAAAGAAATTAAATAAATTAAAATATTTTTTTATATTTAGTGAACTTTAGAATGCAACCCAATAAGATATATTGACTATATATCTCTGTTAATTATCTAAAGGAATTGTGTAATTATACATATAGTTAATTATATATTTAAATCCGGAGCCTAACTCCTTAAAAATCAACATTAAGTAATAAGACCTGTCAACGTACGGCTCCAACAATACGCGTGATTTGCATTAAAGATTTTTAAGTCCATTGCGCAACTACTTCACTGCAATTGGCAGAATTTGCATTTTTTCTTTGCAGGAGAAAGATTTATTAGTTGGGAAGATAGACACATTATTTAATTTGTAATTGGAGTCTTTTTTTTTTTTTTATCAACCTTGTTTTTTTAGAAGAGCTTGATTCAGAAATAGTATAGTAAGAAAAAGAAAAACTGAATTCTTGCTTGCTCAATCACCCAATGTGTTTTTCCAAATTAAAATGCTCTTGCAAATGTATGCCCTGTGATATTGCAAACTAAAAATGCACTTTTGTTCTCTGATTTCCGTGTGATTAAAGAAGATTGTGAAAGTAAACCCTTTGATCCTTGACTTAATTGCACCTTCTTGGTTTAGCAGCAGACAAATACTCCTAAATAATAGTATTTAGAAAAATGTATACACAAAACTTCAAACCAATTGATTGATTGATCTGAAAGCTATTAATATTGAGACAACCACGGTGAACAGAAAATTCAATCACCTAGTACAGGGTGGGGCTCGACAATAATATAATCAACATGAATGCTGGGACATGCATGAATTTAATAAACAAGTAGATAGACACATAAGTTTATGGCTGATATAAATAATTAAGGGTTACTCTCACACTTATTGAATTGTAACGACATAAGCAAGCTCAATGAATTAGACAGTATTGACTAATAATATATTTTTAGATTGCACTACTAGTACTTCAAATATATAATTAAGTGGTTTCTGTGTTCATAATATTTTTAAAAGTTGGAACACTTAAGATGAATGGCAACAACACTGGTGGAGAAAGTAATCGTCAGTGATTACAGAGACACGAATATAACATGGCCAATCAAATTGTTGTGACATCAACTAGGTGTATGATAAAGTAATGTCTATCTTCCTATTAATTTGCACCTCTTTATTCGTCATCAAGGTATGAACATGGAACATAGTTGTTGCAAATGAATACATTCAACTTTTCATATATGTCGTTAGGCCTCCCCCGACTTTAATTTAGCTTACCAGAACAATGATGCATGTTACTTGAAATTTTTTTTGTAACCACTTAGGTTTTATATATTTTGTTTGTTTATTACTAAAGAGTGAAAAAAAAGTTATAAGGAATTTCAATGGATAATATGTATGAAGACCTTCCACACAAGATATATTCAAGTAAAATTATTGTTACTAGCCGTTTAGAAGATGTAAGATATAAAATGTGTTAAATAAAGATATATGTGCA
>NC_029774.3:129629714-129674102 GCF_000817695.3 Arachis duranensis
AAAAAAAAAAAAAAAAAAAAAAAGAAAAGAAAAAAGATATATGTGTAAGATACTAAGATAGTATATTTTCGAAAAATATAGTGAAATTCACCTATAGAAATGCAATGTCCAATGGGTCATCTGAACAGGGTTTCTTATTGATGATTAGTTTCATATTTTTGCAGTTGTAAAAAGTTGGTTTAATTATTCTACAAGTCTTTATAATTTTACCAAATTTTTAATTAAATCTCTATATTTTTTTTTAATTGAATTCCTATACCATATAATTTTTTCAATTTAATTTATACCGTAACAAAAATGTTTGAAATAAGAGAATATTCTGTAAAAAAAAAAAAACGAATATTCTCGTCACTAAGGTAAAAGAGCTAATTGAGGACACCTAACACTCACACAATCCTAACCCTAAGTTCGTCGTTGAGCTCCCGCCGATCTACCGCACGGTCCCATCTCACGTATCTCCTCCGTTCGGCATCCCTCGTGTGCTCGTCTTCCATCTTAAAATTTTTGTTTCTTTATAAAAGGAAAAAGGGACTTTATGTATTTAAAGGATTCTCGGCCCTATGCGGTGACCTGATGGAACCCTCAGAAAACCCAGTCGCATCAGAGTTGGCTATACTCCTCAAGAAGAAGTCGTTATTTATCAACCCAAAGCTGGTCTAGTACCTTAATCGTTCTCTCTTTCCAAAGCTCAATTTTTTTCCCTTTTACTAAACCCCATTATTCCGTTTCTAATTTTCTATGATAACTCGACTTATTTGAAACATTTTTTTATCGCCCTTAGAATCCGAAGCAATTTCACTTAATAAAGATTGGATCTTTATCAGCACGCTTCACTAGAAGTATGTTTTTGTTCTATTAACGATGGAAAATGTTTAACTTTCTAGCCTCTGGATAATGTTGCAGTTGAAGAAAGAGATGGCATCACACAGTGGACCTCAAGGTTATGATCCTACATTAGATGATTCAAAATCAAAGACGAAATCAGTAAAGAGGAACGAAAGGAAAAAGGAAAAGTGACTTCAGGCTACTCGTGAAAAAGAAAAGAAAAGCTAAATTATTCTTGATTTTAATCTTGATACATATACTCTATTACTTTATCATTGATAGAAAGGAAAAGTTTCATTTTTTATCATTTGATAGCTGCTAATTTAGGTGGTAATCACTACAAGAAAAACATTGAGTACCATCAAAATTACCGTCGAATTTAACGTCGCGTTATACTGGCGGATATATTATCAAATTTTCCAACAAAAAAGAAGAGAAATTCGTCGCCATAAAAGATTACCATTGGAAGAGATTTTTCGTTGCTAAAATCGAGGGTAATTGTTGGCACAAAAATATAACTCAAGGACGCCAATGTTTCCGTCGAATTTTTCGTCGGTATAGCGGTTTATTGAAACGCATCGTTTTGGTGAGCTACCATTGGAAAAATCCGACGATAAATCTGACGATAAGTGTGGGTTAAAATTCAAATCCGGAACCCTTCTCCCTCAGTTGTCTGAACTCTCTCTCTCTCTCTCTCTCTCTCTCTCTCTCTCTTATTTTTCTCTCTTCTCGTGCTCTCTCTGTCGCCGTCGAGAGGGCATCGTCGCCACCGCTGGGAGCTCGCCGGGACCCCATCGTCGTTGTTGCAACCGCCTAGAGTACCCACTGAAGCTGCCGAAGCCACCGTTGCACGTTGTCATCGATTGTACTATTGTTGCTATCCCCGCAGCATCTTTCATTGTGGTTGCCGTTCACGTCGCCGTCATTGCCGCCTCTATCACCACCATGTTAAAGAGACCCTACAACCACTATCATCGGATTTATTGTTAGTATGGTTATTTTATTTTTACATATTAATTTATGACTCTAGCATTTTGTTAGAGTTTAGTTTAAATCAGTGGTTAAATTCATTTAATGAAGTATGTGGTTAGGATTTGTTGTGTTAATTTAATGGATGTAAAAATGAAATAATGTTAGAGTAGATTAAATAAGGTAAGGTTAAGAGTGCTTGAATTGTTGCAAGATTTTAGTTGAGTTTAGTGGATAAGTTTCTTTTAATTGCATCATCGCTTATTTTTTGTCATGCCTCTTGTTAGTTTGGTGAAATTAGAATTAGATTTTAAATAATTGGAAGAATGAGTTTTACTTATTCTTTCAAATAAGTTTCTGATTTAGTTTCAACTTGTGAATTTAATACGTTGTCATTTTTAATAGGACGGTGCTATTTTCTCTGACATCAGTTGGAGTTTGCTTTTTTTGTTGTTTGTGCAGTAATATTCCAGCTTGATTTTCTATCTCTGAATATAATGAATTGTTTAATTTTTATGTTGGACTTACTTTTTCTAGGATAGAGTTTTAGGATGGAAATAAGAGAAGGTCACATAGTGGCGCCTTCTCGAAACCCTTGTTTATTGGAAAATTGTGGAGTTATAAGGAGTTACGCACTAGAACGGTTAGGATTTGATGTTTTATTGAATGCGTGTATGTTATAATTTATGCCTACAACAGTTTCCTATGTGAAAACTGTTATATTTATTTTATGGATGTCTCTGAATTAAGGAGAAGTTCTACCGAACTATCGTTTAAATTATTTAACACATGTTTCGTTTGTTAGAAAATGATAATTGTATTCGACGGGAGATTCTAATTACAGGGTACACTCTGTCGAATTTTCTAAAAAATTTAATAATTTGTGTTATTTGTTGAATTCTAGGTGTGTGTTTCAATATGATTCCAAGTCATTGTCTGTGGATATACGAGAGGGATAACGGTGGCCGGGAGGTTTAAAATTTGAATTCTTTGAGGGGATTGACGGTTTGTCGCGCATGTCTTCAACATGGAACCGTTTAGGTCTGAAGGGGTATCTAGGTGTCCGTGTCAAAAGTGTCGGTTGACTAAATGGTTAGAACCTATAATGTAAATCTTTGCCTCTACCGTAATGGGTTCAAGGATGGATATTAGATGTGGACGGAACACGAAAAAGTGGAGGAGCAAGGAATTAACCGGTCTGCCTCTAATTTGAATAGGTTTGATTGTCAATCAACGAAGGTTCGAGTGATAAGAGACTTATATATGGATGAAATGACTTGGAAGGCTAACTAAGAGAGATACAATGAGATGGTGTATGATGCAACAGGTGTTACGGAATTGGAAGAGACTGAAGAAGAGCCTAACTCAAAGGCGAAAAGATTTTATCATCTATTAGAATCTGCTGCGAAATCTTTGTACGAGAAGTGCGTTCATTCGGAGTTGTCTGCATGTATTAGAATGATGAGTATTAAGTCGAAGTCAAATCATACCCAAGAGTCTTTTGATAAGTGGGCCATCCTTTGCAACAAACTGGTGCTTGTTGAATCCAATGGCATCCACCGAAATCACTACGAAGCAAAGAAGCTAGTTTCGAAATTAGGTCTAAATGCAGTGAAAATTGATTGTTGTTTGAATGGTTGTATAATGTACTACAAGAAATTACAATCGAGTGTTCAATTATTGGTTATGAGTTTCACGGGGTGGGTTGATAAAGAAGCAAGAAATTTAAATGACAATAAAGTAAATCAACACCTAAAGATAACAATTAATAAAAAGAGGCATTCATGACAAGGATTGAGAATCAAGGCTTTCTATCCTAGTTATTAATTATAATACAATAGTTACCAAGTCCTAATCCTATTTTATTATCTCCAACATTGGGAGAAAGTCAAATAAGCCTAATTAATCCCAATCCATAAGTAATGTTAATGGATACAAGACCAACTAATCATTCTAGATTACCAACATAAATTGGGTATTAATAACTCAAGATCACCTAATTTCTCTTTCTAAGCTAAGAATGCTCAAAATCTACTCTAAACCTAACCTAAGCATTTTATCAAATACTTATTGTGCATAAAAATAAAAGCATAATAAATTGCAT
Organism: Arachis duranensis; assembly: GCF_000817695.3. Lineage (NCBI taxonomy): Eukaryota > Viridiplantae > Streptophyta > Magnoliopsida > Fabales > Fabaceae > Arachis > Arachis duranensis. The sequence goes on from NC_029774.3 coordinate 129,633,613, forward strand.
GAATAATAAAATCTACTACTACCAAATGCAAGAAAATAACAACAATGACTCAAACAACAACAAGAAACATAAAAAGACATCAATTATATTAAAGGAAATAAAAATTAACAAGAGTTCATAAAACTAAAAGTGACATAAAAAAGGGAAATTAACAAGAAGAACTAAGAGAACAAAGATGTAATAACAAGAAATTGTAAGGAAAACTAATTGAAAACAAGAAATTAAATCTAAATTAAAGGGAGTTTAACCTAAATCTACCCTAATTCTAGAGAGAAGAGGGAGCTTCTCTTTTAAGAAAACTACCTAAAGCATGTTTCTAACCTACACTAATTGCTCCCCGTTGTTTCCTCTTGAATTTTGCCTCAAATACTTCAGAATTGAGTTGGATTTGGGCATCAGTGAGCTCAGAAATCGCCCCCAGCGTATTACCTTTAAGTTGGTCACGTGTCGCTTGTCACGCGTACGCATCACCTGGCAACTCTCCTCATCACGCGCACGTGTCAGTCACGCGTATGCGTTGCCTTGACGGATTTCTTCTTCAGGCGTACGCGTTGCCTTGAATCTTCCAAATCCTTATTTTCCATGAATTCTCCATCTTGCATGCTTTCCTCTTCACTTTCTTTATCCATTCCTTGCCCTTTTAATCCTGAAATTACTAACAAACATATCAAGGCATCGAGTGGAATCAAAAGTGAATTAAATTTGACTAATTAAAGGCCTAAAAAGTATATTTTTAACCATTAAGTACAATTAGGAGAAATTCATGAAACCATGCTATTTTAGTGAATAAATGGGAGAAAATTTGACAAAATCTACCAAATTCAATACAAAATAAACCATAAAATTGTGGTTTATCAGTGGGCTAAACCAAAGGTGGTGTTCGAAGAAGCAGAGACAAAATATTTGTAAGTGGATTAGAGGATTAAGGTTTTCTGATGGCTACGCCTCTAACTTGAGCAAGTGTGCAAACGTGTCATAGGGTAGGCTTTCTGGGTTAAAGAATTATGATTGTCACGTCTTCATAGAGTCTTTGCTTCTTGTCGCGTTTAGAAAACTTCCAACCAACATCTGGAAAACCATCACAGAAATAAGTGAGTTCTTTAAGGACTTATGTGCTACGAAACTTAGCATTAATGATCTCGCAGTCATGGACAATAACATTCCCATCATACTTTGTAAGCTAGAGAGGATATTTCCTCCATCCTTTTTTGACAATATGGAACACTTAGCATTCCACCTACTGTACGAAGCAATACTATGTGGGCCGATCCAATTTTGGTGGATATACCCATTTGAGAGGATGATTAGTTCATTCAAGCGCACTGTGAAGAAGAAAGCTCGGATTGAGAGCAGCATCTGCGAAACATTCTTAACTAAGAAAACATCAGCATTTTGCTCATTCTATTTTTAGTCTCATATTGAATCACGTAGAATAAGGGTTGCAAGGAACGAAGAGAGAGGAGAATCCTCGTCAAGTGAAAAAACATACCTAATCTTTTTGCCAAAAGGAGCTGCAATAGGTGCGGGTGGTGGCTACTGGTTAGAGCAGAAGGAAATCGATGTCGCACATCTGTATATGTTGCTTAACTGTGACCAAATTTCATCTTAACTCATGTGATTTTTTTAAGTCTTTGTAAATATTGCAATCAGTAAGATAATAACTTCTTTATCTTATGGTGAATCATATAGGTTATTCTAAGAGGCAAATCTTGATACCTCATTGAACAATTTTTTATGTTAGTTTAGAGAATACATCAGCATACAGCTAACTGACAGAATAGATTCGAAACTAGTTACACATAGTTAGGGCCCAATGAATAATGACACTAGCTACCTAATATACAATGTTAATGTTAATGGATATTGGTTCCATACCTTACAATGGTCGATTGGAAAGAAAATAGATTACCCCAGAGTTCGGGTTCGTGGGGATTCAAGTGGAGGTCATTCTGATTGGTTTGATGTGCTGCACAACATAATTGAATTAGAGTATTTCTGTCGCACTACGTATAAGGTGTGTGTATTTAAATGTGAATAGTATGATCCAAGTTGGCAACAAGGAACACGAAAGCACAAGGACTATGATATTACTGAAGCTAATATAACCATAAAATATTGGCATTACGATCCTTTTATTCTACTTCAAAATGCATGACAAGTATACTATTTGCCTTATCCGAATTCATGCAAGTCTAGTTAGGTGGTTGTAGTTAAGACTAAATCAAGAGGCCGCAGCTAGTCTGATAATAGGACGAGGGTCAAGAACCTTACTAGATTGACAACCCTACTCCTTCAAAATTGGTGGTTGATACCGGTGATCTAATCACCCTCAGGTTCTCTGTTATGGATGATGACATCATTGATCTTGGAGTAGATGCCGACGCACTTCCACTAGAGGACGACGATCTTCAAGAAGAAGATGAGGCTGATGGTGACGAAGAAGAGGAAGACGAGTTTGATAATAAATCAGAAAACTACCTCGGAAAAGGAGGATGGTGAACGAGAGAAAGAAGATGATGAATCTGAATAGGTTTAATGTAAACATAGTTCTGTGATATGTATTTCTTTAAGAAACTTTGCAAAGAATGTAATACAATTAGCATTGTTTTAGATATTTCAATTCCAAGTCACTCCATATTTTTAATTTATATTTTTAATATTTCACATTAGGTTTAAAGTACTATTTCAATTATTAATTATCAGGGATACATTATAAACGGAGGGAAAAAGATTATTAAAATAAAAAAAGACTACTGTCGGAGCCCAACCATTTTTTTAAAAATAATTAAAAACATTTTTGTTGGCATTACCACCAAATTAATCTGGCGATAAATTGGCGGGGAGACGTACGACATGGCACCAATTTTACCGTCGAAAAATTTTTCTGGTAACATTTAACATATTTCGATTTGTACTAACTATATTTTGTCACTAAATCTGATAGAAATTACCATCGGACGCAAGAAATTTGCCAGTATTATGTTACTGGAAAAGTTTATACCATCTGATTGATTGTGACGATAACTTAATTACCGTCAATTTTTTCTCGTTTTTCCAATAAAAAAATCTGACGGTACTTAGCGTTTTTGTTGTAGTGAATGGTTTGAATGTGTGATGAATTTTGTGCATATTTGTATTCTTTTTCACAAATAACTGATAAGTTCCATTGCTATCGGTGTTCAGGATGTGATGAATTTTCTGCTAAAACTTACATACAATTATTTCATGTTATGCCCTGTTGGTTTTAGTTAGTGTTTTGATTTTGTTTATTGAGGTTGTGATGGATTTTTCTTTTGAAACTACATTTGTGATTATACATATGTGAATTATGCATATATCATATTTTCATGTAGGTGATATTCAGGTTGTGATGAAATTTCTTATGAAGTTTCATATTAGTGATGTCGAGAGCATTGTGATAAATTTAGTTCTTTTCTGTTTGGAAATTGCAGATACCTAATAGAGTGTATTGTTGAAACATCCATTGGCTTGTATTTGATAACGGCCTCTAAACAAAAAGTATGAAAATTTTTTCTTAGAATAGAATTCTTATGTGTGTGTCTCATAGAAAATAGAAGAGAAAAAATAAGAAAGGGAGAAATCTCAGTTCATATGAATCTATTATAAGTGAAATGCAATGGTATATAAGTAAATTTACAATTTACTAATATTTTTTAGACATTTAACGTTAATTGGGACTAAATTAAAAAAATTATATGGTAAAAGAATCTAATTAAAAAAAATATATAAGAACCTAATCAAAAATTCGGTAAAATCGGACATTAGAACCTATAAAATAATTAAACCTAAAAGATTTTACAATTTTTTTTGGACGGGTATATTTTTTTTTAAGTTCAGTGAACCGTGGCTAAAATTATACCCATATAATCTCTATTTTATGGGCATCAGGGCCCATCCATATACATAGACCCAAAAAGGGAAAAAAGGTCCTGACCCAAAACAAAACAAAAAAACTAAGATAGAAGGGGCATAAAATGAAGTTCATGGCTGATACGTTAAACAGGGGGGAGGGGGTTTATAGGAAGAGCAAGAGGGTCTGAGAGGTGCCGCCGTATACCCTCTGCGACGCACTCACCATGGAAAACGACGACGTTGATATGCTCGGCGCCGAACACACCGAAGCTGTATGCAATGCTTTCCATCCTTTCCTCTTCCTTTAATTTTTCATTCGTCTTTATTTTGCGCATTTAGTTTCCTCATGCCTTTTTCTCCAATTCCCCCTTTCCACGCTGCTGCTGTTCAATTCCATAAACCCTAATTGCTTCGCGCTTCAATGCGGATTGCAATGGTTGCAGGACTTGGACGACATGAAGAGGCGCTTGAAGGAGATGGAAGATGAAGCTGCTGCTTTGAAGGAGATGCAAGCCAAGGTCGAGAAGGAGATGGGATCTATGCAAGGTTCTTCCTTTTTCCCACTCCTTTTTTAATGTTTATTTTTTTTTGTTTGCAGTTTTGGTGCTTTTCTATATGGCGTAAATTGCACCTTTTTCTGGCGGAAAATTTATGGGGTTTCGTGATACTGTATTTTGTTTTCCGGGAAATGATCTGCATTTGGCTTGAGCTAGGTTGAATGGGCTATGCTGTGCTCAATGCCGACTGAAATTAGCACTAGTTGTTTTGTTTTGGCGGGGACTAACTTCTCCAGTTAATGATTTCTTAGTTAGTAAACTAGCTAATTAGGATTTGGCTTGTTGCTTGGTATTGCATTGTGTAATCCATACATTTCTTGACTGTGACTGAAAAGTTTCAGTTAGAGGTTGGGAAAGGATTTTCTAAGCTGGTTATGAATGAGGAGATATTTTCTTACATTCCACTTAGATAATTTTCTGTTATGATTTTTGCCAGTTGTTTAAATAAAATGAAATTTGAATGAGGTTTGGTTAATGATTGACTTACTTGATTGGGGAAAATGTCAAAGGGGTTCTTCAGTGCCTCATCGCTTAAAGCTTTTAAACATTCCAATATGGAGAAGGATATGTTATGATGCTGATTTTCCCCTCTTGTCTCTATCATCCTCTCCTAGCAATTGCATGTGGTGCTTATTAATGTGCAAGAGTTTCTATTACGATTTTTTCCCCCCTTGAACGTATTGTCTTTGTTATTGATTCTTACCTCCAAATAGATCCTGCTACTGCTGGTGCAAGTCAGAGCAATAGAGAGGAAGTAGATGCTCGGTCAGTCTTTGTAGGCAATGTGAGCAGTCTCTTCCCCTGTTTACATCAAAAGCTTTCTTTCCTGCTTACTTGTCTCATTCTCGTGATAAATAATATGGTTAAGTATGTTAATGAAATTAAATGTTTTTATCCTTTTTTATAAAGTGAATGTGAAATGTATGTAAAAAGCCAGACGATATATGTCAATTAGGAACTTATGATATTAGCATCGGCATAATGTTCTTGTTGCACTGCACTACTATCTTTATGGCCAAGGCCAAATAACTTGAAATTTAATTTGCAGGGCAAGTGAAAATTCATGGTGAAGTCTGATGTGCATTATGTGTGGTTTATTTTCTAGATGAAATTATCACTACAAAGTTGGTATTAGTAATCGCATGCAAACATTAAAAGGCCATCTTATGGAGTTTTTGAATTAAAGCTATACTATCATATAATCTATATGATTTTGTATGTTCCACAGGTGGACTATTCATGTACTCCCGAAGAAGTGCAGCAACATTTTCAATCATGTGGAACAGTAAACCGTGTCACCATTCGCACTGATAAGTTTGGCCAACCCAAGGGTTATGCATATGTAGAGTTTCTTGAAGTTGAGGCTGTTCAAGAGGCTCTTCTGCTGAATGAATCTGAACTACATGGGCGCCAATTGAAGGTTAAATTAAGAGGCTTTATGACATTTGTTCGGTCTTCAAAAGCATCTTGCTTTCTTTTATGTAATCATAATATATATTGACTTTGTACCAGGTGACTGCAAAGAGGACCAACATACCAGGGATGAAGCAGTATCGACCCCGCCGTTCCAATCCTTACATGGGGTTTCGAGGCAGAGCTCCATTTGCTCCTCCATTTGCCTTTTCCCCATATGGATACGGGTATGTTGTACTGAGTTCTATCTTTTTTGTTCCATTCTCTTCTTGATGTAACAATAGTCTTATTGCACCTTTTTCCTTCAATTACAGAAAGGTTCCAAGGTTCAGGATGGCAATGCGCTACAGCCCCTATTATTAAATGCGCAGCTATACAGATATGGATCCTTGATTGACAAATGAATGGACATATTGATCATCTGCTCCCTCGTATGGCATCATGGCCTATGCTTTGGGCATAAGTATGAGGGAACTATCTGCCCCACCTAGACTGATGTGGTTGGTTCTGAGCACAGCAAACATTGTAAACTTTTAATGTTTCTTTCGCGGCCTTTGGTATTTGAATATCTGGTATATCCAAATGTTCTTTGTAAAAGTATCCATCGTTCAAGTGGTTAATATATGGGTTTCTGTGTTACTTATTACATCTATACTTTCATCTTTGCACCGTTTTGCTTCTTTTTTTTTCTCTTTTTTGTCAGGTTGGGATATACAGCTCTTCACTCTAGACATTATATCACAATATTTGGCTAAGTCTCAAATCCGGATACACCTATTTTTTTTTTGTTTACCCAAACGGTATCCCCCAACCCGACAGGTTAAGGACTAATCCGTCGCGGATCTGAGCTCCATTTAAGGGTCTGTCGCTGGCCAATGGATTGCTGCATGCACAAGGCAGGATTCGAACTCCTGACACTTGCTTAAGCGGACGAGTAAGCTGACCACTCGACCAACCTAAGTTGGCTAAATCCGGATACACCTATTACAAGGCAAAGAGTTTCACCCCTAAACCAAAGCCTTGTGTGCACCGTTTTGGGTTTTTTTTCGGTCTTGGCCACCGTTTTGGTTTAAGTAAGCCTCAATTCTCATGTGATAGCCGGGCTTAGTTTAAAAGAACCAATTATGATTGTCCAATAAGGTGACAACCACTTCATGGAAAAATCAAATTTGTGTACGTACAATCTTGAACAATAGGTCACCTCAGAAATGACACCTTGTCAGTGAAGTATTATTCGGTAAAAAAAATTTACTAAAGATGACATAACCACTGATGAACAGGAGTAAGTGTGAAGTATGCACGTTCAAGTTTCTAATCAATAAATGTTAAAGTGTATGAATCTAGAAGTGGATGCTGCATTAGATTATTTGCTTTGTTTGAATGGGAAACAGAAAGAGACATGAGATGTAGCTCCATCCTCCCATCAGACGCAGAGTTGTCTGCCAGATTTGAAGATTAGGTGAAGAAAGCCCTTGCCATCATCAAATAAATTACAATCAACTTTCTGTATTAGGGTAACAGTGACAATAAGGTTTTCATTCTTTCTCAAACAGTAAAGGAATGGCGAAAGCCATCTCTATCGCACCCTGAATAGTACACAACGGGGGAGGGTACATTACATCATCCAAAGAAAGAGCAAAGCTTATCCGATGCATGATTGCAGAGAAAGGGGACCCCACCAAACCGATCAGAAAGAACAAAGACATGCATTTTCTATGACATACATGAGAATTAGATTCACTTCACCTCGTCCCTTGTCAATATCATCATCACTGCTCCCTCCCAGTCCCCATGATGATCTCCCACGGCCCCAACAGTCCAACACCACTCCGTTTTCCCTCTGTTCTACAAACCAACAAAATCACCGCCACAAAACTAGCTTTAATACAGCAGAAAAATATTATTTATTTAGTACAAGTTATAACTTGTAACAGTACTAACATATTTTTCATTTATTATACAATTTTAGAAAGAGAGTAATATCAGCAATAATATGCCTCGTTTCTTCTTTATGCTAGGTCTAAAACTTATTTCCTCGTTTTCCATATTTATAACATTAATATTTAATATTCATTCATCCGCTTTAGTATATAGGAACAGAATTTACACGTCATACTAAACGACAAAAGCAGCTAAAAGCCAACACACTTCCATCCCCCACTTCTCCTTACAAACTTAATATTTCCATATCTACAAAGCCATTAGCGCACACCAGATTGTGCCACGTAAGCCCGAGTCCATACAGCAAACTTCGGTGCACCTCCCCTCACACGAGCGTCCTGCACTTTGAAGTCTGAGGGTCCCACATCGCCGGCAACAGGTACCTCCTCCCGCTCAGCCCGTACGCATTGAAGCTCGCACCGCTCGCCTTGTCCACCAACACCTGACCCGGGTAACCCGGATATGACCCGCTCCCGAACGCCCCCGTGCACGCCGTCACAGCCTCCAACGGCGCCGTCGCCGGACCCTGGAAGTATCCGTTGTTAAACGGGTTTGTCACAGTTCCGGCGAGCAAAGTGGCAAGGTTAATGATCATCCCGTCGATGCCAACGTCGCCGTTAGGCGCCACTAGCGGCGGGGTCTGTGGACCGTAGATCGGCTGGTGGAAAAACGTAAGCGGTTCGTGGCTTCCCGTTTACGGGTCGGGTCGAACCGTGAGTTCCGCACCTCATACAGAATCCCTCGACGGCAACGTCCTTGGCGGTGAGAACCACCGTGATGGCGGAGAGTTCGTTACTCTGAGCGTTGAACTTGGAAGCCAAGGCCATTAGATCCTTATTCTTGAGACTCTTCCCGAGTGTGTATGCAGAGTGTAGGAACTGCTTCCCTACGACGAGCGCAGAGGATCCACCTTTGTAGTTCTCGGTGGTCTTCCACCACGATGCGGCGGAGGGAAGCTTGGCACTCGGTGAGCTAAGCGAGTTTATGAAATCGACGATTATGGAGCGTTGGATTGGAGTGAAGGAACCGTACCAGACGAGATTAACGGTGATGCGTCCCTTGAGGAGCTGGCCATTGTGGTACTGGAGAACCAGCGGCTGCTGCTCCACCAGCGCCGCTGAAGTTAGCGCGGGAAGAAGCAGCACTGCAATCACAGAGAACAAAATGGCAAAATTGTAATTACGAGTCATGTTGAGGGTCAGTGTTTTAAGGAAAGGGATCAGAACGAAACGAGAGAAGATTGTATAGTGTGAGAGAGTTTGGATTGGATGAAGGACACCAGTACGTTTGAGTGATATTTATATGCCGAGGCTGAGAAGACAGCTGTAATGGAAGAGGTGTCACCATCTAGCCTGGACACGTGGTCGCTTTTCATTCGGTATACTGTCTGCCAGCCTGTAAGGGGTGAGAATCCGTGTGACGTGGCGGTCCACGGTGACGACGACGTCGATGTTGGCGTTCGGGGACTCGGTTCTCTCTTGAAGGGGTATTTTTATTTTATTTTTGGGGATTTTACTGATTTACCCTCACTCTTATGATGGGTATTTGAAATTGTGGGTGGCCTCAATCCCCAGAATGCTATAATACCATGCTTTTCAGCGCAGGTTTCAACCGAGTCGCGTGGGTCCCTGTGGGAAATTCCACGCGCGATATTAACCTTCGGATGGGAATCCAACGGTGCGACTAAACCATATAATTGGAACTCGCTCAGAATAGTTGGGGCCCGCAAGGGAGAGTCTGAGAGATTGACGTCAGATGCAGAGTTCGAGGGAGTGTTTCAACGAATTTATCATAGCCGCGCATGCCCATGGGACTTTATTTTTATATTTCTTTACTTATATAGTGTAGGGTTTTCTGATTTTTCAATATAAAATCTGTAGGGTCCACATGGCTCTGGATTTTCGAAACTATGCCCGTGAGGTTTGGTGGGGGTTGGGTCCAAGGAGGAAGCAGGTTCGATGACTCATGAATCTATGGAGGTCCGCTTAATGTAGCTCCAAAACAGGTGTTGGGCTTGCCAAGCCCAGGTGGGCTTAGCCTCTCAAAAAGTGTGTCTAACCTTTTCCCTCCCTTGAGTTTAGCTATAGCCTTTTTCTTTTCTTCAATATCACATTACTTTTACTTTTTTATTTTTTGAAAACTATAAAATAGTAAGTAAATAGTACTACTACTACTATACTATGCTTTTCACCTAGCAACGTTATGAAGTTTGAAATTTTCAAAGAACATGTTGGGACGATGTCGGCTCTAGGAATTTTCCCATGCTTATCACAAGCAGCTTAAATGGGGCCTTGAAAGTTTTGAGGTGGCATGTTGTGATAATTCGAATTCAAGCAAAGATGCAAATATTCCACTAATTTTCAAATCCTTTACACGTTATAGCAAAATTAAATTTTTAACAAAAATTTTTAATTAATTATTGTTTTATTTATATTTGACTTAAATTTAAATCAATATTAACTGATTTTTTTTTAATTAAAATGCTAGTCCGTTAGTTTTTAAAATTATAAATTATGAAAGATGAAGCTGCATTATTGGCGACCATAACTATATGTACAGCATCAATGCGTTCCACGCCTTTATATTTGTGGTTGAAGAATTTAAGTCGGTTTTTGAGTTAGATTTTTTATACATTCATAATAAGCCAAATTCAATTAAAGCTAGCAAACATGCAAAAAGTTAACGAGGTCAATAAAAATCAAAAAGAGAAAAAGAAGATGATTCGCGATTATTGTACTACTATAATACCGTACCCTTTGATTTGGCCTTTTTAATTTTGTGAAAAAGAGACACAACAAGTTTGGCACGGATCAGATGAGAGAAGAGTAGGGAAAAGGAAAAGAAACATAACACTGGAATTTGGAGCGGATAAAAAGGAGGATGCAAGTTGGAAGGACAGAAGGTGAAGTAGAAGGCAATGCATCACGTGCGAAATTGGGATTTGCAAAACAAACTAAGATAGTATTTCTTAATTTTGATGTTAAAGAAAAAAAAAATAGTATTTGTTAACGAGTAATGTTAAAGAATCAAATGAAGAAATTTTGTCTTAGAAAAATTGTGAAAATTCAGGGAAAGTTGATTTTATGTGGAGTTAATAGTTGAAAATTGTTAGATAAAAATTTAATCAAATCAGTCAAATCATCTAAAAACTCTCAGATATCAACTTCACATAAAACTAACTGCACTTAAATTTCTATCTAAAAAAAATATTCTAAAAATACCTAATTAATAATTACAAATCACAATTATTTTTCCCTAGTAATAATTTGAACAGAGTTTGAACAGAGTGTTCATTATCATTGCTAGCAAAATCAAAACTTTTAATTTTATAATAAAAGTAAATTTAAAAAAAAAAAAGGTGAAAAGGAGAGGGTGCAGGCATAGGTGGCGTCGGTAGCAGACATGGACAAAGGGTTTGGGAAAGTGTGGTTGGGACATAGCATACTGTTTCAGCAATGAACCAATTAAATGACATTACTACCCTCTAATGGATAACTCTAACTTCGTCAATGTACTTAATTAGTACTAAATACTAATACGCACGCACATAATTAAGCATGCCTCTGATCTGGACCGGTTCATTTAATCAAAGTGCATGAATGGTACAGTTACCATGTCCAAGTCCTATTTAAAGTTGTGACGTTGATATCAATCAACCTAGCTACTAATTAAAAGTCCTCTTAATTAATTTATGCATGGTAGGTTTGTACTTCATTCTAAAACAAGAACAAAATTATTGTACATGCATGGTAATGTTTTCTTACCCATCTATATTAATGCAAAGCTGTATAGTACTGAAGAAACAGAGATTAATAAGTGATAAGATGTCCAAATTGAGAAGAATGATAACATCTTTCCATGTAAAAATATATATATATATTTTTTTATGGAACACAATCTATGAAAATCAGAGAATCTTGAAATCACTCCTTTTTGTAGTTTTGCATATTATAATAAAGTATAATGACTAATTAGCTGGCATCGTATATAAATACTCTAAGCTACGTTGATGTCAGAGAACATGCAATTTAATTAAAAGAAAATGAGATGTGTATTAGGCATATGTAGTAATTTATATATATGAGTAGGTCTGACCTAGAAATAATTTTCACATGCATACGTAGTAATTAAAATTTTAGTGCAGATAAGATGTGTATGATTTTGAAGAGACCAAAAGCAATTATAAAAGTTAGGTCCTCCTTATATACAGTACGTGTAGACTACTATTCAAATGATCATAATACATAGCTAGCTTAGGTCGACCATGCATGATGCATGCATCTTTTGTGAGACCAATCAATTATATTCCTTGCATTATATTGTGACATAGTCTACTTCAATTCCGACTGATCGGACAACGCATGCATACTATTGCTATTGCTGTGTGTTCAGGTGGATCATTTTCAGCCATGCAACGCAAGGAAAATGGATGTGAATATATATTATTGCATTGTTAGAGGTCTAGCATATTATATTTTACATTATAGTATTCTATAGGAGTGTCTAGGAGCTATTTTGCCTAGTTTCTGTGCGGTAAGCCTAAAGAGATGTATAATATGTAAGGTTCTGAGAATCAAATCGATTATCAAACCATTTTAATTATTAGTTTATTGCTTCAATTGGTGATTTAATCAGAAAAATTATTTTAGAATAGAATAACAAATAAATTATAAATAAACATCTTAAAGTATAATTATAATTTAATATAAATTTTAAAATATTTTCGAAATTTAAAACGCTACATAAAATATCTTGTGACTGATTAGAACTGGGAGAATTAGGATTAGCAGCATCATTCGAAATAGGATAACTAACAGGCAAATTATTTTTCATAGATGCATTATTATTAACAATTGCTTTTGATTAATACTATTATCCACAACTGAAATTAATAAATCATTCAATAAATTAAAAATAGCAGCGGCATTCAACAACAAACATATAAAAGATGACATTAAATTAATCATTAACACCACCATATCTAAACTCAACAATCACCGTTCAGTAATTACAAAACACCAAAAATAGCAGTACATTATAAAATACTAAAACAGCAACATCAGTACATTATCGAACAGCAATATCAGTACATTAGCAATACCATTCAGCAAGACAGTGATGACACTCAATTAAACACTGAATTAAATTTTAGAAATTAAACAAAGTATTAGCAAGTCAAAAATTCAAAAGTTCAAAACACCACTAAATTAAACAGAGAATTAGCAAGGCAGAAAAAGAAGAACATTAATAACATTATTTGCGCAAAAATGTCAGAAATTAAAAGGAAGAAAAAGAACCAAGCATCCAGAGCCATCAGTACCCAGGACAAAATTAAAAAGAAGAATCAAAGCACGATTACTCACCTTCGACAGAGATACGGACAGCAACTGGCGAGAGATGAGACGACGATGACAGGGGAGACGATGGCAAACGGCGAGCTGCCCCAACCTCCAAGCCACGAACAAAAAAGCCAGTAAACGACGTGCCGAATTACCTGGGTTCCGGACCTGGGGAAGAGGAAGAAGCTGAGGCGCCCATAATGGAGAACCTGGGAACGACGGAGGTAAGAAACCTGACGAAAAAAGCGGTTAGAGTTTTGCTTCAAATGGGGTTCACGAATAATGGGGGAAGGAGGGTTCACGAATGGGTATTAATAATTTTTAATATCTAAAAAGTAAGTAACAATATTAAAGAAATTTGAAAAAGATATTATTACTAATATTTTTTAATTAAATAAAAAATTTCAAATATCATAAAGTGAATTCTTTTTCTTCTTATAGCCGTCTTTTTTTATTCATTTGGTATTAATTTTCTCTGTTTCAACTGCTACAATTAAGAGATCTTTTTCAACTATGAATATTGTAAAAAATAACTTAGAAACAAAATAAAAGATGAATTTCTTGATAATTTTCTTTTAATTATATTGAAAAGAAAATTACTGAAAAATTTTACACAAATTCTATTATCGGTGAATTTTATGATATGAAGAATCGATCATTTCGTTAGTAAAAAGTATACACATATTTCTTTTTACTTTAAAATATATTCTTTGTCAATATATTTTTGTAATACATCTTATATTATATATTTTTTTTTACATAATTTTTAATATTATATGTGTTATTGGCCTCCCCATAATATCATTTCTGGATCCGTCCCTGGCTTCAGCTTGCACATTTGGTTTTTCTTTTTAAACACAAAACGGTGTCATTTTTATAAAACCGGTCGGGAAGCGGTTTTCAAACGGTTATCTGATCAGCAGTTATTGGTATTTGGCAGCGAACTAGACTATATTCATGTCAGTTCTCAGTTAAACCAGTTCGACCAGCTGGTCCGGTTTAATTTTTCAGAACCATGATAATTCGTCCGTCCAAGGTTGAATTATTTTTTGTTTTGATGGGACGAAATATACGTCAACAAAACAATATTTTTAAGAGAATATGTTTTAGTATTTTTATTGGAACAGCAGTCTATTTTAAAACATATGTTAAATAACTTTTGAGTAACAGAGATTTTTTATAAATAAATAATTTAATTATTTTATTTATCAAAAATATATAATTTGTAGTTTATTTATTAATTTACTTTACATTTATTTATCTTGTTTATTTTGTAAACAAAAAAATTATGAATATATATAGAATTTTAAAAAAATTGCACATATCTCGTTTACAATATAAACAAAATATATTTATAATTATTTTATTTAGACTCTAAATGAGTTATGTGTATTATTATTAATAGTAATTTTTTAATAATAATATACATATCTTGTTTATAATGTAATATGAATATATTTCATTTATACGATAAAAAAATAAATTAATGTATTATAAATTAATAAATACAACATAAATTACATATTTTAATAAATAAAATAATTAAATTATTTATTTATAAAAAAATTCTGAATAATTGACAACGAGATTTTTTGTATACTATTTGCACCGTTTGTATCAGAGCACCACTTGTATCAGAGCACCGCGTGTGTCTTCAATTGTTCACTAGCACTACTTGTATCAGAACACCACTTGTAGCAGAGTACCGTAGTACCGTTTGTATCAGAGCACCACTTGTAGCAGAGTACCGTAGTACCGTTTGTATCAGAGCACCACTTGTATCAGAGAACCGTAGCACCGTTTGTATCAGAGCACCACTTGTATCAGAGAGCATCGTAGCACCGTTTGTATCAGAGCACCACTTGTATCAGAGCACCGAATGTGTCTTCAAATAGAACACCGTAGCACTGTTTGTATCAGAGCACCACTTGTATCAGAGCACGAGTATGTCTTCAATTGTTCACTATTTCACAGATGTGTACTGCACCGCTTGTTGTTCACGATTTCACGTTCTGTATCGTGTAAGCAACTAAGCAAACATCTAACCCGTGTCTATTGGTGTTGTTCTCTTATCTTTGGCACCACGGACTTAGAACTTTACTCGTTGTTTTGTCAGTTTCACGTTAAATTAGACGAATTTAGAAATAAGAACTCATCCACATTGCTTGAAGTCTCCGACTGATGCTATTGACTGCCGAGCTATGTCTTTACCCTATCCACGTGATGAAACTCGACAAAATAAAAACATACTAATGGCATCACAGATCTCCATGTATGAATTTTTTCGGCGCTTCTAATCCTGAAAACATGCATAACACTCTATTTAGCACTCATGGGGTAATTTGTGTATAACATAAGATACCAGATGTGGTACTTCATCAAACTTGAGCTTGCGTCACAATTTAAGGCCTTTGTCATGATGGCTATCCTCAATCTATTGTCCAAGTCCCATCAACCTAATAATCTAAAAATCATTACAGTTATTTTTTATTATTGTACATTCATATTATTACAACAAAAACAAAAATACTAAATAAAGTAGTTTATTAATGTGTAAAGTAGTTTTATACGTGCATTCAATTACATAAGAACACATCAGTAAAAATAACTATCTTTTCCATTTGCTGTATGATGGTCATCTAAAAGAACAGATGTAATTACACATTATGTAAAATACTTTACAATAGTTGTTGTGTATTATATTTATTATTATCTTTTTATAATATAATTTATTAATTTCATTAGATAAAATAAATTAAACAAAAAATTAACCATAATAATAATAATAATAATAATAATAATAATAATAATAATAATAACATACTAAAAAAAGTACAAAGAGTACTAGAAAAAAACATTATATAAAAATCATACCAAAAAGATATAAAAAATTAAATATATTTAAAAATAGAGGCGGTAGCTTTGAGGTTGGCTAGTCTTGAAAATCTGTAACTTCAAAAATATACAGTGTAAGAGAGGATTATTATTGGCTTGCTAAGAGAAGCTTTTTTTGGAGAATTTAGATTCTCTAAATTTTAATTTGTACTTTAGTGGATAAAGTGTGATCTTCTATCTTTGAATAATTTTTTTTTGTCTCACATATAAAATAAATGATGAGAAATCACATTTTACTTTTCAAAGTGAAATTCAAACTTTAGAGAATTGAGATCTTTTTTTGGAATGATAGTATAGATTGGAGCTGAATTTGGAAAATGCTTATAGCTAAAAAGGTTAAAGTTCTCATTTGGCTCTCCCTCCATGAAGCCTTGCCAACTGAGACTTTTCGGATAAAGAAAAATCTTATCAATTTTGACAATTTTGCCCGAGGTGTCATTAGGAGGCTGAAACCATCTCTCATTATTATTTCTTTGGTTGTCCTTTTTATCGAAAGAAGTGTGGTCCATCCTTAATCTTTTTCTTTTGATTTCTAGGCCCTCTATGTCTTTCAAAGATTAGTGCCGTAAGGTTATGGTTGGTAAGGATTGTACGGCTGCAGCGGGTATATGGTGGATATGGAGGAGTAGATGTCATATAGTATTTAATTCCGATGAGCATTAGTCTGCCAACAAAATTGTGCTTCTTGCACACCAAATTGTCTAAGATCATATGAATGACGCACATTATTACAACAACATATCCCCTATCTTGCGTTTTTGCTGGGCTCCTCCTCCCCCTAACGGCATTATGATTAATTGTGATGTTAGTGTTCATTTCGATAAGGATATTGCCGGCTTGGTTGCATTCTTAGGGATTCGGTTGGTTCTTGGATCAAGGGATGTTCTGGTCTTCTTCTCCCTTGGAGAATTTTCTGTACATAGATTACAACATACTATGAACAAAATTATTAGCGATAATCAAAGTGCGTTTATAAAGGGTCAGCTTATTATCGATAATATATTGATTGCTTCCGAATTTATACACTTCTTGAAGAATAAGAGGTTTGGGGATGAAGAACTAGCATGAAAGTAAATATGAGCAAAGCTTATAATCGAGTTGAATGAAAATTCATCTGGACTATTATAGAGAAATTGGGTTTTTTAAGAAGGTGGACGGAGTGGATGAAGGAATGTGTAACGACTGTTTCCTACTCTGTTACTGTGAAATGACAACCTCATGGTTATTTTAAGCCATGTAGGGGATTGCAACAAGGCGACCCCCTTTTTCTCTATCTATTTCTATTATGTGTAGAAGGACTCTCCCATCTGCTCCACATAGGAGAATAGAGGAATGAAATTGTTGGAATATTTTTGAACTACAGATGTCCTTACATGACTCATCTATTTTTTGCAGATGACTCAATTATATTGAGTAAGGCAACACCCCAAGTATGTGCTAACATAGCCCAAATTCTACAATTTTATAGTGAGGCGAGTAGACAAGTGGTTAATCTACAAAAGTCATCCTTATTTTTCATCAAAAATACTATTCCGGTTCTGAAACCCGAGATACTTTATTTGATATTCTCAACATTCCAAATATTGGAAACCAACATAAATATTCAGGTCTGCCCTCAGTGATACAGAGATCGAAGAAGGCAACCTTCAATTATATCAAGGATCGAGTGACGAAGAAATTACAACATTGAAAAAAATCCCTCTTATCAGCTAACAGTAGAGAAACATTGATTAAAGTCGTAGCCACTGCCATTCCGATATATACGTTCGGGTGTTTCAAGCTGCCTGAGACTCTTATAGAGGACATACAGCATATGATAATGAGATTCTGGTGGGACAAAAGGAGAATAAAAGAAGACAACACTGGATTGGTTGGGATATAATGTGTAGACCTCAAACTTAGGAAAAATTAAATTTCAAGAATTTAAAAGCCTTTAATCTAGTTATGCTTGGAAAATAAGGCTAAAGAATCATCTCTCATCCTCACTCTCTATTAAGCAAAGTGCTAAAAAGCAGATACTTTAGATACTCTTCCTTTCTAAGGACAGAGATAGACTACAATCCTTCATGGGATAGCATAGTATTTTGGAAGGACGAAAAATTCTCAAAGAAAGTTGTCTATGGATGAAAGGACGAGGTGACAACATCAGGTTCTTTGAAGATAGATGGTTAAAACAGGTTGATTATAGCTCAATTCAAAGCAATACTATTTTCAACAACCAAATTGAATGAGTTTCACAGCTAATAGACCACAATAAATAATGGAGAAGAGATATTATAGAAGCAACATTTTAGCTAAACATTGCATAGATTATTCTACAAACTCTAATAAGCAGAGGAGAAGATTCACTAACCTGGCCAGCAGAGCGAACTGGACAATATTCTGTTCAATCTGGTTACATCTATGCCTTCAGAATGCTCCATGATCCACCGGAATTGCTACTAGAAATTTATCAACAGAAACAAATGTAGAGAGCTCTTTGAAAGATCCAATGCCTTCCCAAAGCTAAAAATTTCCTCTGGCGCGCTCTTCACAATGGTCTTTCAGTGCAGTAAAATTTGAGCTGCCGATTCCCAAAAGCTCTGCCACAATGTCTTAGATACTCAAATTCTTCTGAATCGGTGACCTATTGCTTGACCTCGTGCTCTCAATCAAGATAAGTATGGTGTTTGGCAGGGACCTAACCATTAGAAATAGCAGGGAATGACGATATATTCTGAAAATGATGGGTGCATGTGAGTGGAAGGATGATGGGAGAAGAGGGAGGAAATAGAAAAATAGCAAAGGCAGCCTTCACCCTTTAACAAATTTGGAAAGTGCATAATATGAAGATTTTCAAAGACAAGAGTTTCTCTCCTTTTAAAATTTTTTGGTTTAATTACTCTGTTGGTCCCTATAGTTTAGCGAATTTTTTAATTAGGTCCCTACACTTTTTTTTCCTTTCAATTGGGTCCCTACCCCCAATTTTTTTTTCAATTAGGTCCCTACCGTGACCAAACTGTTAAATTTAACGGAATATTCCGTTCCTAAGTTAAAGATTCCCTAACTTTATGTGAAATCCCTAATGCTCTTTCACTCATATTTTTCTGAAATACCATTTTACCCTCTTGGAAACTGTTCGGTCTCTTCTCCCAAACTTAGAGAAGAAACTCGTGTGCATGCCTTGCTTCCCAACTCGCTCAGCTGCAGAGATTAATCCCACCGGAATATTGCGGGAGGGTTTGGCATCTCCGATATCACTGCCGTCGTCGTAGGCGTTGCTTCTTCCTCTAGGTAAGACAACGCTCAACGTTTCACTGATTGAAGGGTTTTTGTTCTTTTCTCATGTGAAAGTTTGTCATTCTGTTTATTAGAGCTTCCTTGTGTTTCTCAAAGTGTTTGAAGAGGGATTTATGGCATTTTTTTTGGTATGCAGTTATGGGTGATTTGGATTTCAGTATCGAAATCCACCATGGTGGCAAATTTATTAACGGTGGACAACGATTAGAGTATTTAGGAGGAATGGTTGTGGAGGATTTATATTTTGAGGTTGATGAATGGTCATTGCAAGAGATTGTCAGTCAGCTAAAGCAACTAGGGTATAAGGGTTTCGCTAGGGTCTGGTACAAGGAACCTGGGATGGATTTGAAGTCAGGTCTTAGAGAGTTGAAGTCCGATGGGGATGCGATGAGAATGGCTAGGTCACTGGTGTCAAATTCCTACAAATATTGCGAGGTATATGTTGTCGATGGAGCCAGAGAAAGTAATGGGATTCATATCACTTCAACTGATGCTGATTATGTGCCAGAGGAAGGTGAGGACAGTGCTAATGATGATGGGTTGCTAGAGGTTGAAGTGGATGTTGAGTCAGAGCCTTCTACTGAAGAAGAGGTATTTGATGATAGTGCTGATGATGGTGACCATGATGATCAGTTTGGGTTTGAGGTGGAGGATAATGATCCACAATCAAATGCATTTGGGGGATTTATGAGTCCACTAAATGATGAGAGAACTGCAGCAGCTGGAACAGCTGAAGGTGATGAAGGTTTAAGGGAGGGTGATGAGCAAGTTGGGGGCTTATCTGATGGATATGAGACTGATGACATAGATAGTTATGAGGGGGACTCTGATGATATGATAAAAAAGAGGAGGTTCCCTAAGTACAATGAGGCAGAGATGAACAGAGAGTATGAATTTCAGGTGGGGCTGGAATTTAAATCACTTAGTCAATTCAAAGAGGCTGTTAAGGAGCATGCTCTATTGAATGGTAGGGACATTAGGTTTCGAAAAAATGATAAGGTGAGGTGTAGAGTTGTTTGCAAAGGAAGAAAGGAAAAGTGCAAGTGGGTTTGTTTTGCGAGTAAGTTGGGGGTTCTGACTGTTTCCGAATCAACACGTTGAATGGAAAGCATACATGTGGAAGGAACTATAGCGGAAGACTTGCATCAAGTAGTTAGATCTCAAAGAAGATTGCGAACAACATCAGTAGAGGGGAAGAGATGAAGCTTGCGACAGTTATTCAGACTATACAAGACAAATACATGGCCAATATCAGTGTTGGTAAGGCTTACTGGGCAAGGAGGAAGGCAAGAGAAGAGGTACATGGGCGGGCAATCCAACAGTATGCTAAACTAAGGGATTACTGTGCAGAGATACTTAGGGCAAATCCAGGATCTAGTATGACCATATTGGTTGATAGGCCTTCTCTTACGCACCAGCCCCGATTTATGAAAATGTACATGTGCCTTGATGCAGTCAAGAAAGGCTTCTTGGCGGGGTGTAGACCTATTATTGGCGTGGATGGATGTCACTTGAAGGGCGACCATGGACAGCAGCTGCTAGTTGCTGTTGGCAGAGATCCAAATGACAATTACTTTTCCATTGCCGTAGCTGCGGTAGAGGCAGAGACTAAAGACAGTTGGGGGTGGTTCTTAGAGATGCTGTTAAATGACATTGGTGAATCAAGAAAATGGATTTTTATGAGTGACCAACAAAAGGTATCACTTTAATTTTTTGCAACTAATTTTATTTAAATATAAGAATGCCATGTTTATGATGATATATGCAACTGATATGAGTTTGTGAATATAAGTTTGTGAATATAAGTCTGCCATGTTTATGATGATATATGAAATTTGTAGAGTTTGATCTAACATAATTACTATGATCTCCCTTTTTTTTCTGTTAGCTTTTTCTACGCATTATTTATAATTGAATAGTAAGTTGTATTCTTAATCTATAAATACAGTATATATATTACTCTATATTCTCTATTCATTAAGTCATATATGCATTAACACATATAATTTGATTATTAATTAGTTCAATATAGCGAATCAACGAATGTAATTAGTTTGAATGAAATCAATTAGTTGTCAATTTCAGGTTAAAAAGTTGGGAAATAATAATCTTATTCTATTTCTTTAAGATTTTTTTACATTATATGATTTTATAAATTAAGAAAAAGAGTGAGATTATTAAAATGAGTAACATTATCTATTTTTTTAAAAAGACACAAGGATCAGACTGAATATCTTATTATGTAATATGTATAAAGTTTTAAAAATCAACTGATATGTTATATGCAACTGATATGAGTTTGTGAATATAAGGTTGTGAATCTAAATCTGCCATGTTTATGATGATATATGCAACTGGAGGCTTGTGAATATTAATCTGATATGTATATAATCATATATGCACTTGATAAGTTTGTAGATGTAAATATGAAATTTATATGATCATATATGCAATGCCTAAGATTGTGAACATAAGCTTGACATGTTAGTGATGCTATGTTTAGATGCAATGGCTAAGCTTTTGAACATTAATGTTGAATATTTGATATGTTAGTGAACATTTACCTGACTATATTGTGTATATTGTGTTCTGGACTGAATCAATAAAACAGGGGCTGATGCAAATCTTTCAAGAGGCATTGCCAACACTGGAGCATAGGCTTTGTCTGAGACATTTATATGCCAACTGTAAGAAAGCATATGGGGGTGGTACTATACTAAGGGACCTAATTTTGTCTATTGCCAAAGCTACCTATGTGGAAGAATGGGAAAGAAGGATGAATCAACTAGAGGAGCTCAACAGAGACTGTTATGAGAAGTTGTTTGCTCTAGATCCAAAATTGTGGACAAAGAGTCACTTTACATTTCTGGCCAAGAGTGACATGCTGATGAACAACATCTCCGAGGCATTCAATGGAAGAATCCTAGAGGCAAGAGACAAGCCAATTCTGACAATGTTTGAATGGATTAGGTGCTATTTGATGACAAGGTTTGCAGAGAAAAAGAAGAAGGCAGAGAGGTATGAGGGTACACTTTTGCCAAAACCCAAGAAACGACTAGATATCATCGCGGTTAGAGCTATGGAGTGGCAAGCTAAATGGGCAGGAGACCTGAAGTATGAAGTCCACCATAAGAACAGGATGATCATGGAAAGGTTTATGGTCGATTTGATGGCTGGAAGGTGTAGTTGTAGGTTCTGGGGTTTGTGTGGTATGCCGTGTCCCCATGCTTGCTGTGCTATCTTTGAAAAGGGTGACAACCCGGAAGATTATTGTAGTAACTATTACAGCAAGGCAGCATACCTTGCTACATATGGGCAGTCAATATCACCAATCAATGGAGAAAATTTGTGGCCAAAGATACAATGCGATACCATCATCCCTCCAATTTTCAGAGTTAAACCAGGAAGGCCAAGGATGGTTAGGATAAGGGAACCCGATGAAAACAGATCACAGACAAAGTATAGAAAATCTGGAACTTCTGTTACCTGCAGTAATTGTGGCCAATACGGACACAATAAGAGACTCTGTCCAAACCCTATAGTGACAGGTATTGTTTGCCAACTTATTTTGTTCAATTGTTGATGAACTATTATTAACTGCTATTTCATCTTGTAGCTCCTGAAGGCACACAAGGATCTGATGCTACAACTGGAACTGGAGGAGTTGACTCTGCTGCTAATGAACCTGCTACTGCTGATGAAACAAATGGATCTGCAGCTGCTGCAACTGCTAGATCTAGGATGGTTAAAGGGAGAGGCAGAGGAAGAGCAGCAACAAGGATGGTTAACGGCAGAGGAAGATCACCAGGAGGGATGGCCAGAGGAAGGGGTAGAGTGAAGGGCTGCACCCATGACTGCAATAGCACCAAGGCCTTCAAACACCCCTGCACCCACATCCCAGCCACCACACACCCCTGCACCCCCATCCCAGCCACCACACACCCCTGTCCCACCCTCACAGCCTACAAACACCCATGCACCACCATCACAGCCTACCACCTTACCCACACCCGCATCACTGCCCACCACTTTGCCTACACCTGCATCACTGTCCACTGCACCAGCATCTCAACCTTTGCCCAAGACCAAAATCTTTGGTGTCAGAAGAAGTGGAAGACTGAAGATTGGAGTTAGAAAGCCAACAAATCAGCCGCCTGAACATGTTGACCTTACCCTTGATTGAGGCTGAAGAGAGTTTAGGGTTTCTTTTTTATATCTCTTGTGTTATGTAGGATTTGTGTTCACCTGTGACTCTGGTTTCTTTATTGTTTGGACCACTGTTATTATGTGTTGTGGACCACTTTTGTTATGTGGGTAGAAAAATGTTATGACTGGGTGTCACATTTATTTTGTGGCTATTTAGGTGTCCTACATTATATAATGTAAAAAACAATGGTATCTATTATAATTCAATGCATCTTTTGTTTTACCTACTTTTTTCTCAGTTTCATACTTGTATGCATATTAAATAGCAAAGGAACACCTTTCATTTACAAAAATTAAACATTTCATATAACTTCATTGAACCCAACATAAATAGTACACTATTGTCTTATATAGACTATTACATTATCATAACAGCCATGCTTTCTACATCTTTACATATAACACTGCAACAATCAAAACACCTAATATCAAGCCCAGCATAATTAGCATCTTGTATTGCTTTTTCATACTATCTTCCATCTTAGCAAATTGCTCCTCCACTGAACTCAGCTCAGCACATAACCTTCCTACCCAGGCATCTACTTCTCCAACCTCTGCAATTAATCTTTCTAGATCCACACTTAATCTGTCTATCTTCCTTTCTTGTGCCTCCAATTCTCTAACCCTTCCAAGTACTTGTTGTGAACTGTTCACTGCATCTTCTCCAGATATCTTTTTTTCTTTCCCATCAACCCACTCAAAAAACTTGCATCTCCTATTAGGGCAAGAAATGAATCTTCTGTTTGGATTTTTTGATGTACTTGAACTACGAAGAATCAGAGTGTCTCCACAAAAGCACCGGACCCTCCTTTCCTTTTGCTTCAACCATCCGCTCTTCTCATCTTCTTCATCATCAATCCACTCGAAGAACTTGCATTTTGGCATTCTCCCACAACCAACATACCTTCTTCCATGGCTTGCTACTGCCGAAGAAGACATCACAGCAACTGCCTCACCACAAAAACAAAGATGTCTCTTCTTGACGAGGGTTCTGGAACTACAGACTCCTGAAGATAACTGACTCTGATCTATGAGTATTGACATAGTAAGGGTAAGGGTTGCAAAGAGAGGAGCAGAAGTTTGAGGAAGAGGCGAGAAGAAGAGAGTTAGAACTCAGATCCTCAGATCCCTACTGAGTATCCTTCATTTGTAAGGGATAAGTGAGGGTTATAATGGTCAAATCACTCAATCTTAACGTTTTTTGTAACGTTTACCGTCAATAGGGACCTAATTGAAAAATTCGCTAAACTATAGCTAATAAGATGGAAAAAAATTTGCTACAAAAATGTTACATTAATGAAATAACTATTGAATTTTTAGTCTCGATTTTTTAAAATAAGTAATGTGAAAGTGTCTCGTTTTATTTTTTTATTATTATAATTATTATGCTGTCTAAATTTGGACTACCTCTATTTGTTACTTAATTCTTTCAATTAATATTATATTTTATCTTTGAAAAAAAATACACTCATAATAGTTAATTTCTTAGCTTTTTTCTTCTATTATAGCCGAAATTCTATGCAACTAAATAATCCACATGTTAATTACTTATTTGTATTTTGATTTATAGGTACATTTGGGTTGGGTTATAACTAATGGACTAGTTTCATTTTACATTCAATTCGATTCATACATGGTTGGTTGCGTTCTGGCGTGCAATATATATAAGGGAAAGTATGAGATATGTATTGTTCCTCAATTTTGTATATGGCCTATGGTATAGTATGCATTAATGAAAGGGGTCAAGGATGGATAACCATACGTACGTGCAATTTTATGATTATTGTACATGCCAATCATTAATGAAAGTTCTCATTTGGCTCTCCCTCCACGAAGCCTTGCCAACTGAGACTTTTTGGATAAAGAAAAATCTCATCAATTCTGATAATTTTGCCCGAGGTGTCATTAGGAGGCTGAAACCATCTCTCATTATTATTTCTTTGGTTGTCCTTTTTATCGAAAGAAGTGTGGTCCATCCTTAATCTTTTTCTTTTGATTTCTAGGCCCTCTATGTCTTTCAAAGATTAGTGCCGTAAGGTTATGGTTGGTAAGGATTGTACGGCTGCAGCGGGTATATGGTGGATATGGAGGAGTAGATGTCATATAGTATTTAATTCCGATGAGCATTAGTCTGCCAACAAAATTGTGCTTCTTGCACACCAAATTGTCTAAGATCATATGAATGACGCACATTATTACAACAACATATCCCCTATCTTGCGTTTTTGCTGGGCTCCTCCTCCCCCTAACGGCATTATGATTAATTGTGATGCTAGTGTTCATTTTGATAAGGATATTGCCGGCTTGGTTGCATTCTTAGGGATTCGGTTGGTTCTTGGATCAAGGGATGTTTTGGTCTTTTTCTCCCTTGGAGAATTTTCTGTACATAGATTACAACATACTATGAACAAAATTATTAGCGATAATCAAAGTGCGTTTATAAAGGGTCAGCTTATTATCGATAATGTATTGATTGCTTCCGAATTTATGCACTTCTTGAAGAATAAGAGGTTTGGGGATGAAGAACTAGCATGAAAGTAAATATGAGCAAAGCTTATAATCGGGTTGAATGAAAATTCATTTGGACTATTATAGAGAAATTGGGTTTTTTAAGAAGGTGGACGGAGTGGATGAAGGAATGTGTAACGACTGTTTCCTACTCTGTTACTGTGAAATGACAACCTCATGGTTATTTTAAGCCATGTAGGGGATTGCAACAAGGCGACCCCCTTTTTCTCTATCTATTTCTATTATGTGTAGAAGGACTCTCCCATCTGCTCCACATAAGAGAATAGAGGAATGAAATTGTTGGAATATTTTTGAACTACAGATGTCCTTACATGACTCATCTATTTTTTGCAGATGACTCAATTATATTGAGTAAGGCAACACCCCAAGTATGTGCTAACATAGCCCAAAATCTACAATTTTATAGTGAGGCGAGTAGACAAGTGGTTAATCTACAAAAGTCATCCTTATTTTTCATCAAAAATACTATTCCGGTTCTGAAACCCAAGATACTTTATTTGATATTCTTAACATTCCAAATATTGGAAACCAACATAAATATTCAGGTCTGCCCTCAGTGATACAGAGATCGAAGAAGGCAACCTTCAATTATATCAAGGATCGAGTGACGAAGAAATTACAACATTGAAAAAAATCTCCCTTATCAGCTAACAGTAGAGAAACATTGATTAAAGTCGTAGCCACTGCCATTCCGATATATATGTTCGGGTGTTTCAAGCTGCCTGGGACTCTTATAGAGGACATACAGCATATGATAATGAGATTCTGGTGGGACAAAAGGAGAATAAAAGAAGACAACACTGGATTGGTTGGGATATAATGTGTAGACCTCAAACTTAGGAAAAATTAAATTTCAAGAATTTAAAAGCCTTTAATCTAGTTATGCTTGGAAAATAAGGCTAAAGAATCATCTCTCATCCTCACTCTCTATTAAGCAAAGTGCTAAAAAGCAGATACTTTAGATACTCTTCCTTTCTAAGGATAGAGATAGACTACAATCCTTCATGGGATATCATAGTATTTTGGAAGGACGAAAAATTCTCAAAAAAAGTTGTCTATGGATGAAAGGACGAGGTGACAACATCAGGTTCTTTGAAGATAGATGGTTAAAACAGGTTGATTATAGCTCAATTCAAAGCAATACTATTTTCAACAACCAAATTGAATGAGTTTCACAGCTAATAGACCACAATAAATAATGGAGAAGAGATATTATAGAAGCAACATTTTAGCTAAACATTGCACAGATTATTCTACAAACTCTAATAAGCAGAGGAGAAGATTCACTAACCTGGCCAGCAGAGCGAACTGGACAATATTCTGTTCAATCTGGTTACATCTATGCCTTCAGAATGCTCCATGATCCACCGGAATTGCTACTAGAAATTTATCAACAGAAACAAATGTAGAGAGCTCTTTGAAAGATCCAATGCCTTCCCAAGCTAAAAATTTCCTCTGGCGTGCTCTTCACAATGGTCTTTCAGTGCAGTGAAATTTGAGCTGCCGATTCCCAAAAGCTCTGCCACAATGTCTTAGATACTCAAATTCTTCTGAATCGATGACCCATTGCTTGACCTCGTGCTCTCAATCAAGATAAGTATGGTGTTTGGCAGGGATCTAACCATTAGAAATGGCAGGGGATGACGATATATTCTGAAAATGATGGGTGCTTGTGAGTGGAAGGATGATGGGAGAAGAGGGAAGAAATAGAAAAATAGCAAAGGTAGCCTTCACCCTTTAACAAATTTGGAAAGTGCATAATACGAAGATTTTCAAAGACAAGAGTTTCTCTCCTTTTAAAATTTTTTCTATAGCTAATAAGATGGAAAAAAATTTGCTACAAAAATGTTACATTAATGAAATAACTATTGAATTTTTAGTCTAGATTTTTTAAAATAAGTAATGTGAAAGTGTCTCGTTTTATTTTTTTATTATTATGATTATTATGCTGTCTAAATTTGGAGTACCTCTATTTGTTACTTAATTCTTTCAATTAATATTATATTTTATCTTTGAAAAAAAATACACTCATAATAGTTAATTTCTTAGCTTTTTTCTTCTATTATAGCCGAAATTCTATGCAACTAAATAATCCACATGTTAATTACTTATTTGTATTTTGATTTATAGGTACATTTGGGTTGGGTTATAACTAATGGACTAGTTTCATTTTACATTCAATTCGATTCATACATGGTTGGTTGCGTTCTGGCGTGCAATATATATAAGGGAAAGTATGAGATATGTATTGTTCCTCAATTTTGTATATGGCCTATGGTATAGTATGCATTAATGAAAGGGGTCAAGGATGGATAACCATACGTACGTGCAATTTTATGATTATTGTACATGCCAATCATTGGAATTTGGAAGGTACAAGAGTGCATTAAATAAAAAATGAAACCCACCAAAACATCGCATTAAAATGAATAAGTGCAGTGTAGTATGTATAGAATGGGTACCCCTACAGCTGTCTTACAAAAGAGTGCATTATTATTTAGGTTTAAAATTCTTGGTTGCCATAGCAATAGCATTAATGAATTAATTCTCGTATATATCTTTTGCCATGCGTGTGTGATAGATTCATATACGTGACTGGTGTCCAATTAGAAATAGGAGGGGACCATGCAATATATGCATGCATGGATATGGCATCAATTCTAATCTCAAAAAAGGATGGACATACACACAAATGAAGTCACCTACCCAAGAAGATATCATAATGCGTCCAATTCTTAAATTAATTTTCAGAATAAGACCAAGTTGTTTGTTTGGAATATGGGTGGTGGTTGATAGTAGTACGGCCAATTAAACAACGTCAAAGAAGCTTATCTTGTTCATGCTTTTCAGGGGATTTCTCCTACTTTTTTTCCGTATTGCCCTCTTCTCCAACAGTGCAAATAAACAATCCCTAATTTTATTTAATTTAGGACTTGGTTGTGAAGAAGGTGCAACAAGCATACATGTTATTCCATTCTCTCCCTAGGTAAGGTTGTTCTTAGATGGATGAGGATTTATGAAATTGATAGAGAGCCACATATTGCTAATTAATTTAGTCAGTTCCTTCTTCCAACTTGTCGGTTTAATTTATCATCTATGTAACTTATTTTACACATGCAAAACAGAAGAAAGCCAGTGTCATACATTCTTGTCAAAATTCATCAACCACACTGACTTTTACTGTGCTTTCTCTAATGATCTACAAATTGGTGAGAACTTAGGTGCAGTCGACTTCACGTGAAGTTGATAACTGTTAGATGATTTGATTGATTTGACTATATTTTTATTTAACGGCTCTCGGCTATTAACTTTACATAAAATCGACTGTATCTGAGTTTCTATCCTACAAATTATGAGAGGTCAAGTTTACTAATATAGAAAAAGTATAGGTAGATAATAAAAATATTAAATAATGTGAACAATGGATAATTAATGATTTGTTTACTTAGTGGTTCATAACTTTCAGTTGTTAGAGATTGGAAAGTATGTGTTCCTAATAATCACTAATTAATAAGAATTAATTAATATAGAATGCACTGTAAAAATATTTATTGATTTCTTGTTAACTAGATTTTTATTGATTTTTTTAACTGGAATATTGAATTAAATATACTTAGATTTCTATAGTTATATACTTATAGGTGTGTAGTTATTATTATGGGTGAAGTATATTTTTTGTTTTTGTAATTTGACAAAAATTTTAAAAATATTTTTAAATTTTATTTTGTCTCAAAAGTTTTTTATTTATATCGAATATATCTCTAATGGCTAATTTTTAAAAAAAATTAAGACAAATTTAACAACAATTTTATGAGAACAACCTCCAATACAAACAAATCAAACATAATTTTTATGCATTATTATTAGATTAATTTTTAAATTTTTTAAAAATTTAGCCATCAAATATATATTTAATACAAATAAAAAATTTAAAAATAAAAAGTATACTTTACCCTCTTACTATTATTCTCTTTAAAAGTAATATTAACTAACGCAGTGGTGTCGTTTATATATAATTGAGTAACCTTTTTCAGCTAAAAGTAGGGTCAAGCTTAGTAAGCCAATATTGAAACTACAACTAATCACTTATCAACTTGCTTCCTTCTAAATTCCAAGTCCATTGTGTATTATTGATTGTTTTATTTTAACTTACGACTTCATAAATAAAACAGGAAGCAACTTTATTTGACTTAGTCATACTCTTTTGTCGCGGAGCCAGCCTCCAATATGGTGCAGTCACTCTTGTTTTTATCAAAAGCAGATACTTAAAATATAAAAATATAAAATATANTATTTAATTAATAATATATTCATTTATAAATGTATAATAATTAATTTTTAGTATATCTGTAATTCATTTTTTTATTTTGATTAGATTAATCTAGAGAGAAACGACCGGTTTTCCAAAATCAAAATATCCCCGAGTTTGTGATTTTTAAAGGATTCCTTCCAAGAACCAGCTTGCAATCTTGCATTGTTGGCCTTAATCAACAAAAAGAAAATGTGAACATATAAAAGTTGTGTATATAATAATATGGGTTGAAAACTTGAAATAATAATGCAAATCAATTATTTAGGACCCATTTGACTTCCGATTTGTCTTCTTCTTGCCATTAATTATTTCTAGAAATAAGGGGACTAATTCAATTTTTTGGAAAGTGTGCAAAATAATAATAATAATAAATCTTTATGTGAAGTGATTTTATTGTCTTGATTTAAAAGTAATTAATTTTTTTTTTTTTTACTTTACCAACATTTTTACATTAGAAAAGCTTATCCAAAATAAAATAAGGGATCAAAGTTACGCTCATCTATTTCCCCAAGAGACTGGAGAAATAAAATCCAAAGCCATCCGTATGAAATCTCAGTTGAATGCTTCTGATGATTGATGAACCTAAATCAATCACGGCCTTACTATTTAATTAACTTCTTTTTCTAATATGTTGTTAGAATATGGGAGAAAAATATAAAATTGGTGAGAATGTTTAAGAATAGCATAAAACTACTAGAAAAATATAAATATTTGAAGAAAAGCAAAAGATATGAAATATATTATTATGCTCAATAATTTAATAAATAAAATAAGCCTCAGATTGATACATGGATGCTCCTGAACAAAACTATTATTTATTTCAAAGTTAGGAATACAATAATAGCAAATGGAATGAATGATTGAATGAAACCATAAGCATCACCAACGCTGAAAGTTGAAATCAGCTTAAATCTCGAAATTGCAGCACAGGCATAACTAGGCCAACTATATATGAGGTGGGCAAGCAGCAAAAAAACCTATCTCATTCTTCAATTTTTTATTTTTACTTTTTAATTTTTTGCTCCATGCATATTTATCTGATATTTCTACTATATATTAGTCCAAATTAAATTAATAAAATATATAGCCATGTCTAGGATGCAAAAGGATGATTAATATAAAATGGGCTGGTTTTGTTACTTATACAGACATGATGAAACTAATATGGCGATTATTATGATTATTGGCTCACCAAATGCAAACACACCAACATTAGTTGTTGATGCACACGGGTGTGAGTTCTAATTTGAATTTATTATTATTAGAATAATTAGAGCCTTATCTTTAAGGTTTGCAAATTGGTTGCCGAAACTCTACACTTACTAAACATCTTGCTCCCTGTTTAAAAAAAGTTTGAACCTATTGCGTTTCGTGCGCTACAACTATAGTTCCACAATAATAAATAATTAATTTGCACGGGTTGGTTGCCCCTTTAACACTTATTACTTTCTGTTGTGACTAAAAAGGAAATGTGTATATTTGTATTTTGTAATGGTAAAACATCATATATAACAAAATTATATTATTTTTAGTTTTGTACTTTTACTGTCTGTAATTGGTATCAAAATTGTTTCTTGTAATTTAGGTTGGGAGTGTAGATGAAATAGAAATAATATGCTAATTTATACTTTTTATTTTCATATGTTAATTTAGACGTTTTTTTGTATTCTTTTATATGAATTGGCGTGTGAGTATTAGAAAAATATGCTATGTATTATTTTTTATTTCTGAGAAATAAAGGTATATACTCATATTTTATTTCTCAATTTTTTAAAGTTGAACTACAAATTATTTACCATAATTACCAATAAATTATGAATAGTATAAAAAACTAATTTTTAATCAATCAATATTAGCTAATTTTTTTTATTATTATAAAATTATTTTTTTAACTCTCATTGGGGAGGAATTGAGGATCATAAACCTCAAACCTAGGTGTGGGCAATTAGGAGGCAATTCCTTTGCCAATCAAACCAGGCCTCCTATCCACTAAGCCTGAACATGATTATGATCATGTGTGTTATTGGTCCATCAAGTTTCATTTGCTTTAAATAAGCCCATGTCATTGCATTGCAAAACTAGCAAGGGTTTGGATGTTTGGTGTTGGTGGCCTGGTACTGATGCAATGCAATTCCAAATATATGATCCCAACTCAATGCAAGCCTAAACACATATTAACATTTGGGCTTTCAAGCCTTTATCTTCTCTTTAATCTTGGTGATTGCCAAGAACATGACCCTATAGAAAACAATTATCCCAAACATGATAGCAAGATCAACCCACTTATTGTGTCCCATTTCCACTTGCCATATATTTCTCAGTATCTCTTTATCACCAAGATAGGTGCCTCTGTCTCCACCTTGATCTCTAGCCAACGTTAATCCAAGAAACTCATTCTTGAACAGTCCTTGGAATGCATACTTATGAAAAGAAACAAAGTACATGGGATATTTCCAAAATGGTTTTGGAAGATCATTTGGCAGCCTATAGAACCCAGCAGTTAGGATCATCACTCCCACAATTCCACCACAGATTGTGATTCCCATGTTGGGGTTGGAGAAAACACTTGAAACAACCATCATGAGGCTTTCAACCCACATCACACATGCAAATAACACAAAAGAGAAATACATGAAGCGTTCAAGGCCTCTGTGGAGTCCAGAGAGGTAGTAGGCTATTACTCCCGGAATCAGTGACATTAATGCTATATGGAACAGGAGATAGTGTTTGGCCGATATATATATATATTTATATATATATAGACATATAGTGTTTACATTATTGACAGGATGTTTGTGTTATGCTTACATTAATTGATTGAATTGAATTCTCTAGTATAACAGGTTCAATTTACATATTCTATCTAAAACATCCACCAATACATCCTAAACTAGGAATTAAATCAATTTTAAACTACATTGTTTGAGAGCAATTCTTTACCTTCATTTGCTCCACAAATGGGGGGAATCCACCAAGAAGGGTTATGAAAGTTAGGACTGATGCAACAAAAGAGACCAGAGATCCTCTAGCCTGCAATATACATGCATAATAAAAATAACTATTCATATATGCTGTGATGCTTCAAATGCCATGATTGCTTTGTTTTTGGTTTGTCTCCGTGTTCGTTACCTGAATTGATGCATCACTTGAAGTGACATCTAAGAAGATAGTGCCCAGACTTACAGCTGCTATGGTAAAGATTGCTATGCGTAACCAGTAATTGCTTACATCACGAAATAAGTGTAGCGAAGATCTTCTCAAAAGAATGTTGCACTGAGTTATAAACGAAGCTTGTCTTCTTTTCCTCTCCACAAAACCATATTCCTGAATTCATCAAAAAGTTAGTCCTTCATGTACATCGCTGCTCTTTGATCAAAGAATGTGTTAACTGCATACTTTTTCACATATTGTTGCTACTTCCTTCCGAACTTGCTTATTAATTTTACATGATGAATAAAACTTCACAAGGATCTTAACGGTATCTTCATTCTTCATTCCTATGTGGAAACAGTCTTCTTCGACCTAGAAAGAGTAAGATATATAAATTTGCAGTTGCCACAAATAATGCGCTCTAGTTAAGCATTGAAATCTTTAATTACTTTCTCACCATTTTGAAATCCTTGTTTATGATCCTCAAGAAATGGTCAGCAGGGTTGTGGAGAGGTGGACAAGGAAAGCCACGTGAAGCAAAAAACTATATTCAACCAAAATAGGGAATTTCTTTACATTAACAAAGACTAAAAAAAAAAAAAACAAGATTTTCCTGATTGTCCTTTACAACATTATTCACCAAAATGCCTTGTCTCTACTTATGAAGTTACAACGATTTAGTTATTTACATTTTGCAATATAACTCTTGGAAAGTTACAATAATTTACACTGTAAGTTATAAATGTGGAGAGCATTGTGCTGCTATACATTTTTGAGAACTAAACAACGAACCTTTGTAGCTGCAGAAGTTGGGCCAAAATATACAGTCTCACCGCAAGAGAGAAGGCAAAGGTCTTGAAAGAGTTGAAAAAGCTGACTACTAGGTTGATGAATGGATGCAACAATGGTTCTTTTGATGCCATCTCTTGCCTTTAGACTTGCAATTCTAGTCATGACATAGTAGGAAGCAGCACTATCAAGTCCACTAGTTGGTTCATCAAGAAGGAGAAGACTTGGGCTGGTGAGAATCTGAATGCAAATGCTGAGTCTCCTCTTTTGTCCTTCACTGAGGCCTTTCGACAAACACCCTCCAATCATTGTGTTGGTGGCATCTTGCAGACCCATTTGGGTGATTGTAGAGATTGCTCTCTCTTCCTTCTCTCTCTTCGACATTGAGTTTGGAAATTGAAGCTGTGCTGAGTAGTTCACTGCTTCTCCAACTGTCAGTGTTGCTAATACGGCATCATCATGTGTTACGTATGCCTCATTTCAAAATATAAACAATTAGTTAATTAAGTAATTAATAGAATTGAAATTAAAGAGATTAAACTAGATTGAACCAAATTGGACCGCATTCTAGTGAATAAAATAAAACCCAACTAACTTGGGCTATAATATTGAACGTTGTTGGTGTGTTTTACTCACCGATGTTCCATAAGCGAGTGCTTCTTTCCGACCATTAATCAGAATCTTCCCTGTTTGCTTTGTGTTTGAACCCAATCTTCCTATGGTGTAAAAAATGTTGAGAATGCAATTGGTGTACTGATTTAGTTAAATTAGACCTCAAATTTTATAATTGTAATTCATATTAATTTTTGAGTTAATCTCCATTAACAATGTACTGATTTAGTATAACTACAAAAATTTGATTGTTGCTCTTAGAGTTACAATTTTTAAATTGAACTTGTCGGCTTTGTGAGGATGTTAGAAAGTCAATCAAACTTATAAGAGATTTAGTAGGTCTTAGTCATATGAAATCTAGACAAAAAATTTAAATCTTAACAAATTAACATACAGAATCAACAAGCTATTTATAGAAATCAATTCAGAAATTAACATGAGTTACTACTGAACAAAGTAAAGACTCAGGAAACTGAAGTTTTTAGAAATAGAGCTCAAACATTAATAATATTTTTTTTAAAAAAACATTTTTATTTAACTTTTTAAATTTTAAATTTATTCTTCAATCTCTATATTTATCTTAAAAAAACATAATACTAAGACATAACTAAATTCAATATATTTTATATCAAATAATACAGAGAATAAATTTAGTCTCTATCTCTAAATTTTCATCTCCTAGTATTTCAGTCTTTCAGTCTCAGCCTTACTTCCAAACATAAATTTAAATACTAATATTGGTTATATAATTTGAATATATAGAATAAAAAAGTTATTTAGGTAATTAGGTGGAGCCCTAAGAAAAGGAATTACCAGCTAAGGCATCAAGAAGGGTGGACTTGCCGCAGCCAGAAGGACCCATAATAGCCAAGAGTTGGGCTGGCTTGGCATAGCCAGTTAGGCCCTTCAATATTGGTTTCCGACCATATGCATATTTCTTTCCACTTGGAACACTCACATGCAAATCCTTCCATGTCAAAAATATACCCTCCTCCTCAATGGTATTATTATTAGATTCAACAGCAATAGAACTAGGCTCATAATAGTCAGGGAAGGTCATGCTCACTTATAATATGCTCTTTCATTATTCTACGCTATTTATCATACGCACACAATGCTCTGCTCATTTGGCTTCTTCTCCAAACTTGCTATATCCTATGAAAACCTCTTAGTGCTACGGAACAATCAAAGCACATATATATCATTATTTAACTTTAATATTGATCTTTTTAATCCTCGGAATCTTTTATCTTATATCATCAAGGACAAGCAGCACTAATGAGGGTAAACCAACCTTTGACTACAGAAAATGTTATGGATTTGATTTTATATATATATCATAATAAAAATTAGAGTTTAAAAAAGCAATTCTATAATAAAAAATTTGACTAAAATTAATTAACTAAAAATTAATTTTCTGTACTTATTCTTAACAACATTATCAAAATTAAAATAATAATTTATAGAACAAAAAATTTTAAATATAAATACGGAATATAGGGTTAGTACGATTTTGTAAGTCGAAAATATAAAGGATAATTACGGTGCGGACGAGTGAGCTGACCACCCAAGTTGGTTAGGATTAATGTTTTGTTAATGATGATAATTATGGTGTTGGCCTTTTTTGTTCATGCACAGTTTGCTCCTTTGACATACACATTTTTTACTTGGACCATTATTTTTGTGGATGCTAGTTGTGGATATAATTCAAATTTTTTGTTTTGCCAAAATAACAAAAAAAAACTCATGTTCTTTATTACCAAAAAGAAAAATACTTTTTATTATTTTGTAGAATTTTGACATAGCAATGCTTAATTTATGAAAGATGTTTTAATTTTAAATTTGATTTCTGAAGAATGAAGATGTTTAAAAAATCTAATAGTCCTATAATCATGTTATGTTTAAATAATAACAATAAATGCAGTTCATGATAAATATAATAATATTAATAATTTAACCTATAATAAAAGTTTAGGTTGATTTAGACATAGTTTAGTAAACTTTTTATTTTTTAAAAATAATAATATCTATATTTGATAACTCATATTAAAAATAGGTTTCAATAAGTACAAGTAATAACAATTACGTTTAGTAAAATAGTTTTTAAAATTTAAAAATATTATAATAAATATAAATATAAGAGTTAAATTTGTGAATATTTTAGATTTATTAAAATGCAAGAATAAAAATGTAATAATTTAAAAGCCTTTAATTGAATAAATGAGTTGTTTTTTGTAGCAAAGAAAAAAATTAATATGTTAGGATTTAGAATATAGATTTTAAATTTTAGAATTTATAATTTAGGATATAAGATTTATGCCAAAACTTATGTAAATAAAGATTTGGGAAAAAGACAAATAGGTCCCTGACTTTTCAAACTTTTGATAAATACATCCTTGACAAAATTTAAATACAAAAAAGTCCCTGACTTTAATAAACGGAGGACAATTTAGTCCTTCCGTCTATTTGCTTCTCATACACCTAACGGAATTGGCTGACGTGGCTGAAATGGTGTCCAGGTGTCCGTTACGGTGCCACGTTGGAAGGGGAAAAAAGTTCGAAGGACAAATAAGTCATTGACGTCATTTTACAAATAAAGTTCGAAGGACAAATAGGTCCTTGAGAATTTTTTTTCAAAATTAATAAACTCATTTCCTAAATTCTCTCATCTATCTCTCTCCATTTTTATATTTCTCTCTACTATTTTTACTCTATATATAATTATATTTTATATTAGTAATTTGACAAATCAAAATATTTTAAATGTAAAATTATACACATTAAATTATTTTAAATTTTAGATAACGAATGTTAAAATTAATTACTAATAAAAAATTAGACTTTTTCATATAAAAATAATAATTAAAAATCTTATTATTTAATTTTTTATCTGCAGATATCTTAGTCTTCTTAGTCAGAAACTTTTGTCAACTTACGACTTTTTTGTAAAAGTAGTTTGATTTTATAAATCTTTTGTGTCATGCATAATTTATACTGTTAGAACAAAGTGAACTATAATTTAAAAAAAAGATTCTCGTAATGTTATTATGCATAAAAATGCTAACTTGATGCATAAATGAACTAATGCTAACTTGATGCATAAATGAACTGATGCTAACTAATGCCACTGGTATGATGAAAACTGAACTAATGCAATTTAACAAATTCTAATATAATACACAAATGCACTAAAACTAAACTAATGCAATTTAAGGAAAAGAGTAGAAACATAACAAGCCCAATTTCTACAATTTTAATACAAATAATTTAAATTGTAGAATAAAACAAGTTAACTAAATTTCAAAATACAAGCATAATTTTATCAGAAATTATTTTTAATATGGAAAGAAAATTGGTGTTTTGGTTGAATATTGACATTTGAAGTGTATTACAGTATTGTGGAAATTATTCAACACGCCCCCACGTGTTGGCTAAGATGCTGCCACGTGTTCGACACGCCCCCCACGTGTTGGCCAGAATGACGCCATGTGTTGCACCACGCCCCCACGTGTTGACTTCCCACAAAAAAATTCACCCATCTATAATTACACCACATTCTCCCATTTTCAACAAAAACACCAATATTTTTTCCATACAAAAAAAAATTAGCCTAATTTTATAAACTAAATTATCATAATAGAAGCATAATAGAAGTATAATGAAAAAAAAATTCTCAATGACCTATTTGTCCTTCGAACTTTATTTGTAAAATGACGTCAAGGACTTATTTGTCCTTCGAACTTTTTTCCCTTCCAACGTAGCACCGTAACGAACACCTGTACATCGTTTCAGCCACGTCAGCCAGTTCCGTTAGGTGTATGAGAGTCAAATAGACGGAAGAACTAAATTGTCCTCTGTTTGTTAAAGTCAGGGACTTTTTTGTATTTAAATTTTGTCAGGGATGTATTTGTCAAAAGTTTGAAAAGTCAAGGACCTATCTGTCTTTTCCCCTAAAGATTTTTAGTAAAAAACGAGGGCTAAGTTATTATTTATTGAATGCGCTTTTATTCGATTGAAACTATATTTAATCCCAAAATTTACGTAAGAGGTCAGTTCCTGACCAAAATAAGATGTTATAAGTCTCAAAATACACTCATCTCTCTCTAAAAGTTGTATCTTATACCAAAATTCATGTAAATAAGAATTTTTGGTCAAAACGAGGACTAAAATATCATTTATCATGTGCCCCTCATTCGATTAAAACTATATTTAACTTCAAATTTTGGTACCTAAATGTGTTGAATTAAATTTTTAGTAATTTTCTAAAAGAAAGCATGGAAGACTATCTTGCTGTCAGAAATTTTTGTGGTTCACTGTGATAAATTGGTTTAGTAATAACGATTTTATAATAGAAAAAAATATTACACCAATATTTTAATCATTTAACTGGATTTATTATTTCAATAACGAACAACTATACAATTTACTCTTCACAATTTCTTCTTTTTTATTATTTTTTTCTCTTCAACATCCAACTTCTTCTTAAGATCTTAATTAATTGATTTTAAAACCCTAAACATCCATAAAAACTTCTTTTCTATTATTTTAATAGCATAAGACTATAAATTTAAAAAACTTAAAAATGGTGTCATAAAATATAAAATTTTAATAGGTAATAAATTGACTATATTGTATTAACTTTAAAAATGAATATGATACTAATAAATAAAATTGTCATAAATAAATTTTAACAAAGTCAAATCTTTATAATTATTGCTATCAATGAGAAATTATTCTACTTTAAAGATAAATATTATTTTTTTCATAGTATTTTCTATCTCGGTAAGTTGATATTAATTCACCATTAATTAAAGCTCCATTCATTAAGAGTATGTCATTAGTCAATCAGATACTACATACACAACACGAGATTCAAATTTCTAATATTCACTTAAATGAACAAACTCAACTAATTTAAATTAATTAAGACTTATTATATATATTTTTGTTTAATTTTTTAATAAAAAATTTATATATTTTTATGTATGCTGCACAAAAAAACACACTAATACATCATAAAAATAAACTTATTTGCATAAAACCAAAAAAATCCAATGATCACACTTTTTCAAAAATAAACAATTATATTGCTTATACCAAAAAAAAGAAACACTAGATCTCAAAAATAAGGATGCCATCATCTTAATTACTCGGACAACATAGAATATAAATTTTTCATGCTAAAAGAAGGATAATTTACATATATCCCCAAAAGTCCGACAATTTAATCAACATCATTAATCATACGTTAATTTAATATATTTAATTTAAATTTGTGTCAGCACAACTTGTATTTTTTGCGCTCCCAGTTTTAAACCTGCAACAATGCCTGTGTAGACAAAATAAAACGCGTTGTAAAAAAAAATTATTTCACGTCATATTTTTGGTCTTGGGCTAAGCCCAAAAACCCTACCCAAACCCCGACCCACCCGAATTTCACGTCTTTTCATCACATGCCTAAGAAAAAAGCCTTTAGCATGGTAGGATTAGCCCAAACTTTAACGCGACCCATGAGTCCATGACCAAAAAGTAACATTTTAACCCAATAAACAATGAAATATTTTAATTCAATGTTGTACTCTTGGTTGAGGCTCG
>NC_029774.3:129674193-129699150 GCF_000817695.3 Arachis duranensis
TCTACCTCTTAAAGAGTCACACTAAATTCTAACCTTAATAGTTGAAAAAGAATTTCTAGTGTAATAGGTGGGAGTGAATTATGTATGAAAAAAATAATGTTATACTCTGGTTTTTTCGTTAAAAGCATAGTTATTAAAATTGGATTGGACCGATCAATTCGATAGAAAAATCAGTAAATTAGTAATCTGATCGATTCAATTCGTATTTAAGATTGGATATGCAGCTGATTCGGTCAATGGTGGTCAAATTCGTTGATTCTGCTACTGTTGAAGGTTTGAAGCGGACATGTGGAACTCCTCGGTGGTTCGGCGACACACGAGTACATGGTGGACCCGCGCAGATCAACAACAATCCTAAATACGAACTGATCGGTTTTCAATGGATTTGACCATCGTTGACCGGATCAATTGCAAATCCAGTCCTAAACACTAACCGAATTAGGAAATTAAAAGTAGCGTGTTTTTTCACTTTTTTGTGACTAAGTGTTGATTCCTATGATGCACGGACACGGGACATGCCGACACAGAAGATATGTTAATACACAAATTTTCAAATTTTATAAGATACGCATATATATAAAATATAAAGTATTTTTTAGATAAATCGTAATGATATTTTGATATTTTATTGATATTAAAATATAAATTAAATTTTTTAATTATTTTTAATGTCTTATTTTAATTATATCCAGTATTTAAAATATTTGTTTGTTTTAATAAATAATAATATATACTATATCTAAATTTATTTTAAGAATATATGTTAAGAATAATACTAGATACGCTGACACGTGATGATATTTAGATGTATTCAGGCGTGTCCGAAAAATAATTTTTTATTTTTTATTAAGACTCGATTGGATACAACAGACACACGTATCGAACAAGTATCAATGAGTGTCGTGTCCGAAATGTGTCCGACACACAGACATGACAATTCAGCGAAGTGTCTATACTTTTTATAAACGATTCACATTCCTTAGTAAGGAAAAAACTCTTGTTTTTTGCTTTTTATTTTTTATTTTGGAAGGGTTCAGGGCTGTGATCTGTCTTATAAGTCATAACTTCTATTTGAAGAAGAATTGAACTGACACATATCATGCAAATAAAATAGCAGCCCTAATTTTGAGTGAATATAACAGCAACAACATCAACAAGGAAAACTTAAACAACTACAACTAAGAAACTTGATCTTGGCCCTTTTTCATACAAAATGAGTTATTGGCCTTTCAATTGCAAAAGCAAGCTGCTGTAGTTATTGTAAGAGGAACCACCAATTGATGTGGCTGCTTCAGCCTTGTGCTTCCACTCCATGGCCTTGTCCCTCATTTCTTTCCCTCTTTGCCCCTCCATGAGTTCCCTCACAAGCCCCTCAACCTGCTCTCTCTTAACATCACACTCAATCTCCATCCCAATCCCCCATTTCTTGCATGCATAGAAGCTGTTTGTTTGTTGTTCTGCAAAGAAAGGCCAACATGCCATTGGAACTCCCTCACATATGCTCTCCAATGTTGAGTTCCACCCACAATGTGTTAGAAATCCGCCAATTGATGCATGACACAGAACTTTCTCTTGTTGGCACCACCCCAATACCAATCCCCTCTCACATCTTTCAATCACATTCACATATTCATCACTTAATTTCCCATCACCATTATTATTATTATTATTATCATGCACAAGATTAGGCCTTATGACCCACAAGAAATGGTACTTGCTATTAACCAAACCCCAAGCAAATTCACTTAGTTGCTTTGGTGTCATAATCACTAAGCTACCAAAGTTCACATACACAACAGAACCTCTGTCTCTTTTATCCAACCATTTCAAGCATTTGCTGTCTTCCTTCCACAGATTCAGATCAACTGACTCCAATTGAGTATTTGAGTTTGAGAGCTGTTTGTATAGCATTGATAATGGACCAATGGAGTAGACATTGGAGTATTTGGCTCTGATGGCATCCAAAACCTCTGATTCCAAGTCTTCAAAGGTGTTAAGGATAACCCCTTTGGCATGCATAGCAGTGTTCACTTTTACTATGTTGTAATTGAACATTACGTCAGAAGGATTAGTAGTCCTAAGAAATGTGGGAAGGTCTTTTAGTCTTGCTCCTTTCATTGCTGGAATCCAATCAACTTCAGTATCAAGATATCCATCAAGCAGATTCTTCTCATCTGAAAAGAATATTCTATTAAAAAATTGTATGATACAAATAAAAACTTGTCAAAATATAATACAAGAGAGTACCTTTCAATGGGAAATAACCTCTTTTCCGAATCTCTTCAAAGTTAATGTATCCCAGCATGCCACAGGCACTAGGAGTGAAAAACACAAAGTGAGGGATGTGGAACTCTTGAGCAACTTTCAAAGTGAACCACATAGCACCATCAGAAACTATGCAAGTAACAGGAGGCACATCATCATGGTTTGGAGAAACAAGGCTTGCAATGAGTTTTCTGAAAGAAAACAAGCCTTCAACAGGAATTGTTGTGCACAGTTGTGGGAGGTCAAGTATCCCTCTTTGGTTTCCCTCAGGCAAACCATCAGATATGGTGTCAAACCTGAAATTTTGGAGACCCTTTAGAGAGGTTAGGCCTCTTGATTTGAGCAAGCGGTCAAAGTTGAATTGTGTGTGGACAAAGGTGACATAGAAGCCACTGAGGTGAAGGAGTTTTGCTAGCTTTAGCATTGGGTTTATGTGGCCTTGTGCTGGAATAGGAACACAAACCACATGAGGCCTAATTGCTGCATCCATTTCCACTCAAAGTTGAGTTATGACTTCAATTTGAGTGGATCATACAACATGATAAGTGTTGCTTTCTTGTGCTTCATTTTTATAGGAGAGTACTTTTTCTTTTTATTTACATCCTCTAAAATTTGAATTTCATTTTAGAGAATAAAGTGTGATCTCTCACTATTTATTTCATATGTAGAACCAAGAATAAATAGTGAAATTCAAACTTTAGAGAATCCAAATTCTTTTTTTTTTTCTTCTTCAAAATTTAATGATAATGTCAAAACCGGGTCATAGGATTTACAAATGCAGCACAAATAATTCTGATTTTATATACTTCAATAGCCGCCATTGAAATGGATTTAAAGAATAAACTTTTAAAATGGTCTTCGAAAAATTTTGTAATGAACCGATAAATTAATTATTATTGTTACAATCTCGTCCAATTTGTATATTGTTTTGTGTCATGGTTTGTCTTTATTTTCACTTTTCATTTAGATCATGTAGGGGTAAGCTAAGGTTGATGGTTTGTTTCTGGAATATTCATTACGGCAGTTTTTGTCCATTCTTAATCTTTACAATAAACAATTTTTATTAATTTTGATAAATATTGGATTTTTACAGTAATTCATTATTTTCAAGTTCATATTTGCTTAAATTCTTTTATTCTTTATATGAATTTATTATGTATTTTTTATTTTTTTCATATATTATAAAAATTAATATATGAATATAAATGATTTACGTCTAGATTTTAAATGTAATAATATAATAATTATCCGATTTAAAAAACAAGTTAATTTTATAACAAAGCTTAT
The DNA here is from genome assembly GCF_000817695.3 of Arachis duranensis. NCBI lineage: Eukaryota > Viridiplantae > Streptophyta > Magnoliopsida > Fabales > Fabaceae > Arachis > Arachis duranensis. The sequence continues at coordinate 129,677,746 of NC_029774.3, forward strand.
TATGCATGGCTAATTAAGATTTATATATAAAAACAAAAACAAAAGATTAATCCTATATGGAGCTCATAAAAAATCTATATTGTACTACCTTTTATTAAATATATGAATTTAATTTTGATGTATTATTAATATAAAATAGTTTTATAAGTATATTTAATTATATAATATTACATTAATAAAAATAATTATTTTTTATTATATTAATGACATAAATGATCATTTAAAAAGATAAATGTAATTACATAATTCTATAAAATATTTTATACTATCAACATATCAAAATTAAATTCTAAATATATTAGTCTTTAATAGAATAAAATAATGTTTGATACTAAATATTTATAAATTGGATAATGTTAGGTAACCAATAATTTTTTTGAATAACATTAACAACCACCAATCAAATCAAAATATATTACATCTCCAAATTATTCACCTAAATCTTAATATTAGAATAACCATCCACATACCTAGTAAAATAAACATCTAATATATCCATTGTTCACATTTTTATTATCTACCTATACTTTTTTTATAAATTACAAGTTAACCTTTATTCTTTGAAAATATTATTTGAACAGAAAAAATTAAATTATTTGAGATTTTAAAAAGTAGTCAATTAATTTGTCAATTTTATTTAATTAAAGGCATATATATTCAATGACAATTACTTTTAAAATTATTGTAAGGGGTTTAGGATTTAATAATTTAATTCAATGCTGCTAGGAACTAATTAATAACATTAATTGTCATTAATTAGCGGTTATTTAATTTATTTTAAAAGATACAAAATTAATGATAATTAATTGCTTCTTATTCTAATTTACCTTTTATCATTTATTATGCAAACATTAATTCCTCTTTTCAAAAAAAATTTTCGAAACTCCAAAAATAAAAAATACCAAAACATAAGATAAAGAATCATCCAAATTCTAAAAAAACATACAAAACATAGGAAAAAGAATCATCCAAAACTAATAAAAAGAATCATCCGAAATGTAGAAAAAACATAAAAAATTAGTTAAAAAAATCATCCAAAACTAAATAGGAGGAGAAGAAGAAGAGCCACAGGGTGGCCGGCGACGACATCTTGGACGGCGTTGCATGGACAGTAGGGGGGACTCACGGTGGCGTGTTGGACGGCAGATGAGGTGGCGGAGAAAGATACTACGTCGACCAGTGATGGTTTATCAAACAAACAGACAATTGGTTTATCAAAGTTTGCGTGGTTCGTCTATGAAAAACATTAACACCCACAATTGAAGAAGAGTTTCTTTATTTAGAAATGATTATATTAGATGAAAAGGTATAAAACAAGCATATTTATTGTATTTTTAAATTGAACATTTTCCAACACCATTTTGAATTTGCAATACTTGAGACATTGTCTGACATAGTGGATTAAAGAAAAATATTAACAGATATTTTCACTTTATACTATTTTAATTATTCTTATTAAAAATAACTTATTTAATAAAAAAATTATACACATTTTTTCTTTTTATTGTAGATGTCATTGGAAAACTGCATACACGTCAAGAGATTAAAGAGAAAGAAAATCATACAAATTCAACACATATTCAGAAGAAGAATATACTTACAAAGATGAAATAAACTACACAATAAAAAGTGCATACAACTCAACAATTCATAAAGAATATGCCTTCACAAGAATCTAAGACAAAAAAAAAGGACGACTAGCGCCACATAAGGAGACTAAATTCATCGACCAAAACAAATACAAAAATCAAGCCACCAAATAAAAATGTCATTTTATACAACTCTAACATTCAAATCTTTGGTACTATAAATTATTTTAAACAAAACACTTTTTAAATTTAACTTTAGTTTACACATATTTAATTTAATTCTATAAAACATAAACTTTTTAATATTTATTATATACTATCATTAATTTATCGCCTATGCATATTGCACGAATCACATTGTAGTTAACATAATATCATTACATACAACTGATACTTTCCGTGATGGGTCTAGTTAAGGTTTTATACCAAAATAACAATGCACCAACATCAATTCATTCCAAATCGGATCTAAAAAATTTTAACAATGTAGTAAAATATACATAATATAATAATTTTTGTAATTATGTTATATTATTATAAAATATAATTAGTCTTTGAATTATTTAATTAATAAATTAAAATAATAAAATAATAATTTAAAGCTTTTTTAGTTCCAAAAATATAAATTGAAATTTTTTTATTATTTTTAACTTTTTTTTTATACAAAATCGTTCCTAAAATTTAAAATCAAATTTTAAAATCGTCATTTTTACTTAAATCTTAAAATTTTGGACCAAATTACCTATAATAAAAAAATTATAAAATAAAAAAAAAAAGAGAATGAGAGTATTTTTGGTCTTGCGAATGGGGAAGAAAAAAAGAAGGGGAAAGGGAAGAAGAAGAGGAAGCTGTCCACGATCCATCTCTATCTCCGCTTTTATCGCAAAAATTTTAAAACCAAGTCAAACTTTAGGGACAATTTTAAAACCAAATTAAATCTTATGGACCATTTTGTATGAAAAAAATATTGGGAACGAAAAAAATTTTCGGCATATACATTAGGGATCAAAATCGTATTTAACCCTAATTTAAAATAACAACAAATAATTTAAAATTTATTCTCTCGAATTTTATATTTTCAAAAATTAAATAATTTTTTTATTGTCAATACAATTAAATATCTCTTTTCATATATGTTACTAAATATTTATTTAAAAATTTATCTCCCATATAATTATGAAGCAAATTTTTTATGATGTTTATAGTAGAGATAGTTCTTTCACCTGATGCAGTTACTACGAGCAAAATTAAAACTAACTTAAAAAAATACTAATAAATAAACAATATTTTTTCGAATCTCAACTAGTTTTTGAAAAATAAACACCAATTCTTTTTAAATTTAAAAATTGATCATCAAAATACACATTTAATATGAAGTCTTAAGTAAAAAGTTAAATAAAAAAAATTAATAGATAAAATAGAACATTAGTCAAAAGTTAGGGACTTTAAAAGTTGGGATAATTAGAGTAATTGTAAAGCTATAATTTATTTTAATTTCTAATTTTTTATGTTTTTATTAATTTTTTTTAATTTGGGATTAATTAACACAATAAATTTATATATTAGTAGAGTTAAATTTAATAAAATAATTTTTATAATAATTTAATATAATGGGGTCAATATTAATAATATAATGGGAAAAAAACTTCTTTACTAAGAATTATTCAAAAAAATTTAAAATTCCACTAGGGACATTTGTGCCCACTCCCTTGTGAATGAATCCGTCCTGATTCCAAATCACCACTCATTTATTTCAAGATTTTTAGCAGAAAGAAATATAGGTAGTGACGGCTTCAGAATTTAAGTGATATGGGCCAGATATAAATATAAGAATTAAAATAATTTATAAAAATTGTTAAAAAGAAAGTAGTAGTTGAGACAACAATTTAATAGTTTTTTTTTATATATTTCATTTGAGGTTAGAATTATATATATTTGACACTCAATTCATCCCCCTTAGTAGTTTTGTTCATTGGGCTTGCATGAGAACCACAAATTAAGCATCAGTCCATTGATAATTGGACAACTCAAAACCAATCAACCCATCATTTTTGTAACAAAAATTAAGATAAGAGGATTGTTAAGTAAAGAAGTAAGATATTTGTTAATTTTCATGTATGGGTTTTTTAATGATATTTTTACATAAATATGTTAAAAATGATAGTGACATCATTAAAATTTAAAATAGAAATAACGTATCCATTTTGTAATATATACTTACGGTGAAAATTCAGATGAAGTCAACTTCACGTGAAGTTGATATCTGAGAGCCGTTAGATAAAAATTTAGTCAAATCAGTCAAATCATCTAACGGTTTTCAGGTATCAATTTCACGTGAAGTCAGTTTCTACGTATACGTATTCATGAGTTAAGAAAATCATACTTATACAAAACAATAAAATTTTGGTTCTTAGATCTGTTGTATAATAATTTTGTCTATTTGATTGGAAAACTACTTGCATATTGCATATCATGCATGCCCCTTCTACAAAGAGAGTTGAGTTGCATGCCTAGAAAAACTCAAAACAAACCATAATAACTGTGAAAGCAGCTCGTGATTCTGTAATGTGTTGGAAAGTGAAAAATGAGTACCCGTGAAAAGTGAACAGCGAACAGTTTTGACATGCAACTCACTCATCATAAAGAGTGGCTTCATGCCTTCATCAATCATTGGTGTTAATTTCCAACTCATGATAGAGATAAACACTACCACAGTCACTGCTTTGTAACGTTAAACAAAGCCTGTCATATTTTGTTTTGGCTTCAAACTTTGGTTGTCTTAATGAAAAGACTAATTGAGGGAAGGAATCTACTAGAGAGATGCCAGCTTTTCATATTTTGAGAGGATGCAAAACGTGATTTTATAAAATTTGCTGTAATTTAGTCTCAGTTTTTTTAATGTTTGCCATTTTCAGCTCAAAAGATTTTTATTTTTCCTCCCCCTCAATCATAGTTAGGCACTTTATATTCTTGAATCCAATAAATCAGGCCAAGTTGGAAGCCAGACTGTAATAAATTTTAATTTTTTTTTTAGGAGAAAGAGAAATTGTAGGTTTGTAACCCATTTTGAGAAGCAAAAGAAATTAAAGTCAAGAGCATCTGGTTCCAATATGCCTGCTTTAGTTGTGAGAATAAGGAATAGAAAGAAGCATATATATTTATATCTTTACCAAGATGCTAATCAGATACGCCATTCAGTACAACACATATTTCTAGTTTCTCACTGTCTTAACTCTTAAATTAAAGTGGTTGATCAATAATTATTATTCACTGGTGTGGGGTTCCCCTTATAACACAGAATTGACTAACCTTCAAATGGGACCCTGTCAAAAGTTAGCATTTGGATTCTACATTTTGTGTGTCTTTCTTTAATCATCAAAACACGCTATTTGGGTGCCACACTTTCTAGTTTTTGAATAGACAATGCAATGGACCACAATTTTCAGGCATTGGAAAAGTGTACTTCACGTTAATGTAAATGAAATGCATGCAAAAAGGTGATAGATATATTGTAGCCTAATCTGAAATTGCGTTTACCGTTCATTCTATTTAGAGCTATAGATTTCTTAATCCAACACTCTGCATTCATCATGTATATATATGTTGGTGATTCCTGCATAATTGGCATATAGCAGAAACTAATTATAATTATAAGTACTGCAAAAAATGGAAGCTTCACTTAAGAACAAAAGATACAAAAAGATTATTGTTTCATCCCCCACAAACACTACTATTCAACGTTGCTATGCTTGCAAAAATGTTTGTAATAGTTCTCAGCCTAGTGCAGAAGCAAGGTTCTTTTGCAGATGGTGTAAATCTGAGTGTGTAAGTGTAGTTACTTCAAGAACAACTCCATACCTATGTTCTACATGCCACAATGTTAGTATTCCAACTCTGGGACAAGAGAAATCCAGGGAAGTGTGTGGAATATGCAGCCAAGTGAAGAAAATTGGAACAAAATTTTTCAAACATGGTTATCCGGATAATCGAAACAAAATTGGAACTTTGCTAAGCAGAGAAGCACCATCTTCAATGGCTTTATCTTCCTCCTCATCATCCTTCCCAGGCAGACATAGCAAGCGTGCGGTTCTCTGTGGAGTTTCTTACACAAAAATGAAATTCAAGCTCAAGGGAACTGTTAATGATGCTAACAACATGAGGGAGTTGCTGATTAAGAATTTCAAGTTTCCAAATGAGTGCATAAGAGTCCTCACAGGTATCTCACAAACTTTTATCTGGCTACTATAACTAGCATGTAAAAATTATTCTCTGCTTTCTGTTCATTTCCATGTGACATATTCCTTTTCAACTTTGGAATACTAAGAGTTGCACCAATGCTAAGGGATTGAGATGGTGATTAATTCAACCAACAATAGTGACTTCTTATGCACTGCAAATGTTACCATGTCTTTAAGACCATGTTATTGAAATTGAATGAACTAAAATGAAATGCAGAACAAGAGAAGAATGCTGATTTAATACCAACAAAACATAACATCATGGAGTCCTTAAGGTGGCTTGTGAAGGACTGCCAGGCAGGAGACTCCTTGGTCTTTTACTTCTCGGGGCACGGCCTGCAACAACCGGATTTCAAAGAAGATGAGATTGATGGATTTGATGAAGCTCTCTGTCCGGTTGATTTTATCAAAGAAGGAATGATCATTGACAATGATATAAATTCTACCATTGTTTGGCCTCTCAAGAGTGGTGTCACACTCCATGCCATTGTTGATGCCTGTCACAGTGGAACCATTCTTGATCTTCTCTATGTTTATAATCTTGAAAGGTAACTACTACATTTTGCGGTTTCTCTTATTTCATTTGATCTATTGTATGCTTATAATCATGATTTATAAAAATTTAAGTACAAGTTTAAATTTGTTCGTTTGGAATCGAGACTCTTCTACTGCATTTATTTATTTTTTAAAATCTTTTTTCTTCCATTCCATTATTCTTTAAGTCCCACAGATTTGATCCTGTAGAATCTAACCTATTTTCTCATTGAGCGAAAGGTATAAAATAAATCAGATTGATTTTTCGATCAAAAGTATTGTGTGAAATCTTCAATTTTTTCTTTCCTCTTTTTCTATCCCTATCTGTAAGTATAACTTTTGAATCAATAGAAAACATTTTCTTTTATATCTGTATGAATAGATATTATTACATTTCAATTCCTTTCCGATACCTCCCAAGCAAAATTGACTAAAGGAATGGGTCATAATTATTATGGAGAACCCGCATAGCCAAACGATCTTTTATATATTTTTTTTCACTAGTTATTCTAGGTACTATTGCATGTAAGTAGATTTAGCAGTTTTAGAATCATAATGATTGGGAAACCCATAGATCCATTTTTAACTCCTTTGAAAATATTGCTGGAATGATATTTTTTTCCTGCATTTTAAATATTTTATATAGTACCCAATAAATTATTAGGCGTTCTTTTAATGGTTTCGGTACCCACGAGATTATTAACAGTATCTTTTTTAGAGAATGTTAATAAATTCTAAAACCCATTTTATGGTCCTTGTTTAGTAACTAGCAAATATATTAAGATAGAAAATACAAAAATGCTAAGATAATTAAAAATAATTATTGCATTTGAGCATTTCAATCTCATCATAGCCCTTGTAAAAGTTTCTGTTGCATGCTTGAAGGAACATTTGGGAGGATAACAAGCCACCATCAAAGGAACCTATCAGAAAACATACAAGTGGGGGAGTGGCAATTTGTCTTAGTGCATGTGAAGATAGCCAATCAGCTAATGATAGCACAGTAAGCAATATTAAATTACAATAATGCTAAGGAGACAAAAAAAAAAGTTCAAATTTACCTTATCTAGCATTCATCAATTCCAGCAACAATTAATAAATGTTAAATAAGACAAATTCGGACTGTTTTCAACTCTTTTTTTTGTTACCAAATATTTAAGATACTCGTTCACACTCTTGTGGGTTTTGGCAACCTACATAGGTCTTTGGTGGAAAAGGAATGAACGGTGTTCTTACTTATCTTCTCACAAAGGCAATAAGGGAACACCCTCAAATAACTTATGGGGCATTACTAGACAAGTTACAGATTGAAATTAAAAAGATTAATAGAAGTAGATGCCGTAGCAGCATCTTGCAACGTATCTTCCATCGTAAAATTGTACAGGTTTGATTTCAACTAATATTTACCCCTTTAGTTTCTTAACAGTTTATGATATAGTTTTTGTGATGAGACTAAATATACTTTGCAGGATCCCCTTCTCTCATCATCAGAGAAATTTGATGTTTCTACAAAAATATTCGCATTGTGAGCATGTAAGAGGATCTGAATTGCTTGTTTATTGCATATTCTTTGATTAATGTGGATCAGCATCTATATCTAATTTGAAGCTTTGCACCAACAACTACGGTGTAGTGTAAAGTCCAAGTTTTTATTATGTTCGGTTCTAATAAATGATTGAAATGTTATCAATGAATGAATGAATATTTTCGCTTTTCTAAGTATCGCTTAGTTAATTAGTAGTGTCGTGTAACCAATTTGGATTGATCAAGTGGTCAGTTCATTTGTTCTCTTAAATAAGTGACTGTTCAAATTCAGCTTTGACATGCAGCAATCTATTGCATAGCAACAACAGACCTTTAAATGAAGCTCAAATTCGCATCGGATTAATCTTTGACCTGTTAGTTATTGAATACTGTGGGCAACCAAAAAAAAGGTTTAGTAGTGTTGTGTACCTCTTCTTTCAAATCTGATTGAAGAAGCAGTTGGTTGCCACCAGCGAGAAGATGGAGGGCTTGGCGGTGGATCGGAGGAGTCTCCGTCGTACCCATTTCGCGCCAAATTTAGGTGTGTATAACGGTACACAAGCATTAAATAAGAACAAAAAAAAAGGAAAAACAAAAATTCTTGGTTATTTTTCTTTTAAACATTTTAGTAATTAAAAGGTTAAACACACTGTGATTTCAAGTGTTCAACCTTGAAAAGTGTTTGGTTAAAACACAAACTATACGTATACTATTTGTCTAAAAATTAGATGTGTCAAAATTTTATTTATAGAAAAATTATAGATATAAATATTAATATATTCAAAAGTGATCAATTTTACATAAAACATTTTTAATAAAATCGTAATATAGTTACGCATTATTTTTAAAATATTATTTTTAATTAACTAAATTATTAAAAATTTAAAATAATAAAACAATTTTTTAAAGACACGATTAGAATTAGATTTTTTAAAACAATTTTTTAAAGACACGATAAGAAAAGGTCGAAACATTTAATTATTTTGATGGACCACAAGTCAACTGCATCTCATCATTAAGCGGCAAATTTTAACCCTCCACTTTTCTATATTTTATATGAATAGTTGATATTTAAAAATATGAATTTTGTTAACATATGTTATAAGAAAATATTTTACGGACAAATTTTAATAATACTAGAGAAAAATATTTTACTAATTATTGAAACGATTTTTTTTTTGTTTTCAATATATTAAGAGAAAAACTCTGCATACAAGTCATTAGGACTTGTATACTTTATAAGTTAACTAACGAATAAACCCCAAAAACGCACTGCAAGGTCTACGTTCTTCTTCTTCTTCCTCTTCCTCTTCTTCTTCTTCTTTTCTTTCGTTTCTTGCCTTCTCTTTCTCCTTCTTCTTCTTGCTGCACGTTCTTCTTCCTCTTTCTGTTCTTCTTCTTCATTTATGTGCTTTTCTTTCTGTTTTCTTTTTCTGTTTTCTTTCTTCGTTATTATCGATTTTCATTTTTTTTGACATCAAGTTCTGAAATCGTTTTTGAAAAAGAAGAAGGAGCAGAAGATGGGGAGGAGAGAGAGAAAGAGTTCTGAAATATGCATAAGGTGTACTTCAACGAATTTTGGGTGTATTTCTTAAATCCTTTGGGTGTATTTCTATAATTGTTTGGGTGAATTCCTGTAACCGTTTAGTTGTATTTCTGTAATCGTTGGGGTGTATTTCTGTAATCGTTTGGGTGTATTTCTGAAGTTCCATTATCTTCAAATTTGGCAAGAAAATTGTTTTCATAAAGGAAGAAGAAGAGTCGTTCATAATGCATGGTGAGTAGCGCGCTTTGGAAACAGGACTCTTGAATGTGGAAGTGTGTAATGCGTTAATTAAGTGTAATGCGTGTATTTTATTGGACTTGTAAGACTTGTAAACCAAAAAGACTTGTATGTGTAGCAGGTCTCATATATTAAATACACCAAAAAGATAACTAAATTCTAAAATTATAACCAGGTTAATCATATCTTTCTAAAGAGCGTTGCACTTTTCACTTTAGGTAAAGTGAAAAGTTAATTCCCTGTGAGAATTTATTACGACCTAACTAATGTTGAACCACTTAATTAGTTGGTTAATCCATTAGAGATTGTTAGGAATATAAATAAGAGTATTGGATCATTGTATTGCGTACGAAAAAAAATTAATGAATTGGTGAATTCTTTAAAATTCTTTGGAAATTGGAAACTCCTCGCAAACAGAATTGCAACAGAATTATTGAGTTTGTTTGGGAAGAGTTTAACATGATTTTTTTTTTTAACAAAAGAACTGAATATTATCCCAAAACAAATAAGTCCACCTTTCACTGAAATGTGACGAGAACGTTTCTAATGTCCAATATTAGGTCTCACAGGTCTTCACTGAAATCAGCATGCTTTGCACATTTGGAACCTGGGATTTTAGACCCTCGACAAATTGGTTATCTAATCACAAAAATGTTTAGTGATGTCCCTTCGGGGACAACCGATAAAATTGGAACGATACAAAGAATATTAGCATGGCCCCTACGCAAGGACGACGCGCGAGAAAAAAATGTTTGGTGAGGGATTAGGACAGGACATGTGATACAATAAGAACAAAGTGCTCTGTACCCGCCATAAGGCAAACTTGTACACACACTAATCTGGCATTATTGGCATTCACCAAATAAGAGTTCTAACAAAGATATACACAAACATGTAGAAACCAAAAATGCAGCACCTCATCATCATCAACAGAGGCTCATCTTTCTTTAACTCCTAGAAAAAGGAGACAATCAATCACAATTTATACAAATTCTGAAATTCTCTCGATCATCTAGGTAGAAACAACACCAATGATCAAGCCATCGATTTTCTGACTCTTCTCTCACCCTTACTAGCATCCTTGTTCTGTGGTTCAAGAACTTGCGCATGCTTGAAATCTGCATTTCATCACAAAAATGGCAAAGGAAAATGGAACAGCATTATTAAGAATATAAACAAAGTTTGGACTATCTTCAAAAATATTTAAGTAAATAAATTAATACTCACCTTCAAGGGCCTCCTTATAGCGTAGTAGTGATTCTCTAGCAGCTCCACGTCTTAGATACGCCTTCACATTCTGCAGAAAACATAAAATGAGCCACACTTGACAAAACGGATACTTTTTATTAATACAGAGCCCAACAGAAGTGCATTAACAAGAAAAAGAATACAAGCAATTTCATAATCTCAGATCCCAGGAAACTATCGGAATATGGAAATGAACACTATGATCATTATCAAGAAAAAGAATACAAGCAATGAAATCAGGTCCATTTTAAACTTCTCTGGCAATTGCAAAAGACAGATGTGCATTAGGTAACAGGATGTTATCGGCAGTTCTCAACATATTAGAGGGTACCGTAACACTTCAAATAGGTTATCAAAGTTTAGAAACCAATTACAAATCAGATATTAGAAGACAAGATTTGTAAAAAATTCCACTGTTACATGCTTATCTTCTCACCTTCTTATCAATCAAAATTGCATTATTGCAGTCTTCTTCTGCTTGCTGAAAACTGCATAATTTCATGGGAAACCGTTTAAATAGAGAAATTGGACAAAATACCAATTAACAAATAGGAGAAACCTCATACCATGCTAACTTTAAGTAAGCAGCCGCTCGGTTACAGTAGTAAGTTGCATTCATGCCATTCAGTTTGATAGCCTCAGTGTAGTAATTGAGTGCCTTATTCCACTGGCTTCCTTTAAAGGCTGCATTTCCCTGAAGAATATGCCTTTTATCAGCTTATATCATATTATCCACCTTGCACATATAATGCAAGCTGCTGCTCTTAAAAAGTAGCAAGATAGAACAAACCTTCTCCTTTAGAAGCTCAGAAGTTTCAATGTTGCCATTGGTATCTGGTAATGGCAAAGAATAGGAGGCAACACTAACTTGCTCTTGAAGAGTTGAATACATATCCAAGACCGTATCAAGCAGAAATTTATCAGCCCCATGGAATGAGATGAATGAAACAGAAACACAACCACCATTATGAGAACCTAATGGAACTGTAACCTGCAACAAACAGTATAAAAGTTAGCAAGCAGCTCAAGCAAGGTTTCAGAACAAACGAAACTGAGAAAAGGAACAAGATCACCTCTAGCACCTAAAGATAGTAAATTACCTGACAGCATCCAGACACGCTAGCAATGCTCGACAATGCAAAAGTTCTGTCATGAAACTCAGGAGACAACCCTTTCTTTGTATTAAGCTTTAATGGACCGTCTGCTACAGAAGGAATAACGAGTATTCCATCATCCTGAGGGACGACTAACCAAAATCAGGATGTGTTTAATTGGATGGGATGGAAAGTAGACTTGCCAAAATCTTTTGGTCATTTCATTGTAAAAATCAGAGATCTAAGTAATTTTAGCATAAATAATGAAATTCCATGACAAGTCATGCCACTTATTCAAAATATTAAATAACAAGAACAGCTTACTACATTATTTTATTTTCTGTCTCCTATGATAGAATTAAGATTAACATCACTAAAATCTTCAATATTGATAACACTAACTAGAGAGCACAATGGATATAAATAAAGAATAACTACAGATGTTATAGTACCTTGAGTAGACTTTGAAATGCAGCTCGCATCTCAGTCCGGACTTTATACAAGGTTTTTATATTATCATGAGTAGTATTAATAGCAGCAATAACACGATCGAAAACATCACGGCCTAATTTGGGTTTGATGGATTTGACCCAATCTTCATGATTGGTTTTAAATTCGTATCTGAAATCAGATGAAAAAACACATTTCTAGAATAAATACATGCCATAATATTATTTGTTTCTTATAGACAGAATACAAAACAATATAAGCATATAAATAAATAAGACATGATTTACACACCACAAAACATTCTGCAGTTAAGAAAGAAGTAACCATTCGTTGCAAAGGATGGTTCTTTGAAACTTAAGTTAAAAAATGTTTGAGAAAAATATCCCAGGCAAAGGCTTAACAAACAAAAAATTTTTTCTAATATCAAAATGAAGAATAGATAACCATATGGTACAACATTGTCTACTACAATAAACCAAATCATAAAGCATATAATAGAATACCCTTGTAATGAAAGCATAACTGAAGAAAGAGCTTTCAATATAGATGCTCCATTTTCTTGGTCTGTTGATGCTGGATGAAGCTTTAGGCTGGGCACTTTAGAAGCAATGTACGGACAAAGATTCATATGCTTTGGAACTTGATCTGCAAAACCAAAATGATCAAACACTGTAATTTATAACAGACACTTTCTTTTGGGAGACTGGTTTCACCAATTAGCCATCACAGGTAAAGAAACTTACACCCAGACATATTCTCAATAGCTTTACCAACAACATATACTGTTTTCTGTGTAGGGATTTTAGATAACTGAAAGAGATCATCAGCAAATATAATGCTTCTTGACCTTTTGGTCTCTGCAGAATTCAACTTAAGTAAAACATGTCCAACACGATGCAGGACAGACGGATCACGGGCAAACCATCCTGTAATGCAGTTATGCAATAAAGTAATCAACAAACCGAAGAAAAATGATTAACCTTTTTTGGAAAAAAAAAAAGGTTCCAAAAATGCTGATTCACCTCACTATGTAGTAATTTCTTATTAAGCTAATCATATATTCAACTGGGATGGAAGATCAAGACCTAGAGCATATATATTCAAATTTCAACTATAGAAGTTTACTACCAGCCATATTCTTTTTTAATGATAGTACTCATGTAAATTTATTTAGTATTAAAAACAGGCACCTAATTGCTCCAGTTTCTGTTCACAAAGTTAGTCACAAGGAAACGATGACTCAGAATCTTATTATTTAAATATATAACCAACTAAAAGCATCGCAATAATTGCATACAATTATGCACTTACCCACAGTGTCTAAGCTCTGTGCATTTGGAAGAACTCCAACAGTAGAAACAGTACCATGAGATGACCGGAAACCAAAAATACCACAGAATGATGCTGGAATTCTCACACATCCTGTAGTATCAGTACCTACAAAGATCCACTATTCTTTATTTCTTCTATGTTTACATATAGAGATAAGAAATAATCAAATAAAATCAAGCAAGTAGTTTTGAAGCTCAGAATTTATTATATCACAAGTGTCAAAGGTAATAAACAAACCAGTAGATTAGCAGTCTAGCAATTCAAGCAATTCAAGGTCCACTAATCACAAAAGCTTACCAATGGCAAAGTCAACAAGCTCAGTAGCAACTGCTACCGCTGAACCACTAGAAGACCCTCCCGGGATACAAGATGGCATTTGAGGATTCGTCGGAGTTCCATAATGGTTGTTCTCACCAGAAATCCTGACATAAAGAGTGTCTTAAGCAAAATCACATTTGAGCAGAACAAGTTTTTTCAGTTAGTACACAAAACTAAAGAACTTCTAACCGAGTCCCTACCCAATAGACAATTCATCCATAACGGTTTTGCCAACACAAGTAGCACCATTTTTTAACAGTGCAGTAACCACAACCGCAGTCTTTTCTGCCTCCTCATGTGTCCTCTTCCAGTCAGGATTCCCAAACCCCGTCACATAGCCCTTCACATCAAACCTTCGAACCAGAATAAATCTAATTAGACCCGATAAAAGTATCAACTCTAATCTCTAAGCAAACCTATTCCTTCAACCTAGACAAAGAAAACCAAAAAAGGTCCATTCCTTTATACAAACCATTAGAAAACCTGAACCAAAGCCAACATAAACATGAGCTGAAACAAACATGGCCTTCATAACAAATCAAATGTTATATACAGATACAGCAAACTGTAGCTATCAGGTAATTTTTCACATGAAAGGGGAACTAAAATAATATAAAGAAACACTCAAATTGAAGCAAAGCTAAAAACTATGATGTTTAGAGACGAACATGTCGCTGATGGCAAAAGTTAGAGAAGAAAGCATCTGTTTGGCAGCAGGAGGTGGAGGCTGAGGAAATGGTAGAAGCTCGAAACGCTCAACAAAAGCACCGAAGTCTTGTTTGTGTGTGTTCCGGCGCCGTCTTCTCCGGCGTGTCTCTGCCAGAACAACGATCCCGGCAACTCCCACTCCGACGACCAACCAGAGCTTGGGGTTGGAAGCATGCTCCTTGATCAGCTCCAACGATTTGGACATGATCGAAGATCAATCAATCAAGAGAGAGAGACTAATTCAGAAGCAGTGTCAACGAATTTGTGTGCGTGTTTGAGAGAGAGAGGGGTTTTGGAAGGGTTTTAGCGAAGCGAGAAAGGAGTGAAGAGAGGTTTGGTGGCGGGTGATACTGAATTAGCATATAGCATCGCGTAGCGTATTATTCTTGACACACAAAAAAAAGGTTAAGAATTTTCCTGAACGGCCATGATTTGCAAATGCAATCAAACTATTACATCATCATTTCTTCTTCTTTGTTTTGTTGGACAAACATTTTTAATTTTATTTCTTTAATTTAAAAGATTTATCCTTTGACCTTTATGATAAAAATAAAATTTTTACGCAAACAAAAATAGTTTAGTAAAATAATTAAATATACAGTTGCGACTTATTTTTGTAGACCGCGACTTGATTGTAATTAATTTTGTTGTATATACGTAATATAATTATATTTTGAGTAAATATATTTTTTGGTCTTTAACCATTTATTTAATAAATATTGCGTCTTCTAACAATTATAAAAACATAAATCAGTCCTTATCCACTTTTGTATTTGTTCAATTCAGCCCCTGGATTAATCGACAGCAGGTCAACGCTGAGGTGTTAGGCTACGTAACTTTATCTTTTTTGTAATAAGAACAAATCTCCCCAAAAGTTTCTCAACCATCTCCCTCCTCCACTTCATGGGAGGAGGAGAAGAGGGAAGAGAGGAGGAAGAAAGAGTTTCAGAGAAACGAGATGGTTGAAGAGTTAGGCATGTAGGTCTACGTGACTTTGTCTTTTTTGTAATAAGAACAAATCTCTCCAAAAGTCTCTCAACCATCTCCCTCCTCCACTTCATGGGAGGAGGAGAAGAGAGAAGAGAGGAGGAAGAAAGAGTTTCAGAGAAACAAGATGGTTGAAGAGTTCAAGGGGACAATTTGTCTCCTATTACAAATAAGACGTTACCTGACATCTGAGCGTTAACCTTTTGTTAACTAGTTCTAGGAATTAGATTAAACAAATATGAAAGTGGATGGAGACCAATTTGTATTTTTTATAATTTTTAAGGGACACAATATTCATTGAGTAAATGGTTAAAAATCGGACAAGACTTTTACTTTTATATTTTTTACTTATTTGTTTGTTTGAATTATTTTACTTTTATATATTTTTTTTTATCAAAAATAAAATAAAATTAATTTTTATAATTTATTTTAATTTATCACCAAATAAAATACAAAAATATTAATTTTTATATATTTATTTTTTATGTGTTATTTTTAATATTTTGTCTTCTCCTATTATCAGAACCAACCTTAGCCTATTATCCTAGGGTAGCAACTTTCTTGCATATAACCCTCCCAATAAAGTTGTTGTTAAGACTAGGATAATTGTTCTTTTGTCACAGCGAATAAAACCAAGTATCATACTTAAGCTTTCATTCATAATTAACATTTATAGCCTGTAGAAAGGGGATAAAAAGGGAATTGAAACAAATCTCAAACATTGGTATACTCACTTGAATTGCAGCTGAAGCAACTCAAGCTAGTGTCATTTGAAGTATATCATAAAACAAATGTCGAGGGTATAACTATGCTCATCTTCACACTGCTACTCCAGGTCATAAAGCATATTACAAAAGAAAAATTATGGTATGGAATCTACACAGCCAAGAAATCAAGAAATACTAAAAGGCACCACCTAAAATCCAATAACTTCAATTTTACATATCAAGAAGGGAAGGAGCAAAAGCTATTCTCCACAAAATACCAAAATGATATATATAAGTAGGTATGGAACTGCACCCCCATATTATGTACCCAAAACCCAAGTAGGTTTTTTTTTCCTTATTTCATCCCTTGAAACGAACTACAATGCATGAAATGTCATCTTTACTGTCTCTGTTCAATGCCTCGGTGGCTAGTTGTTGGGCTGCCCTTTGTGGATCCTTTATCCTTTTTGCAATATCTACAGCCTCTTGGTTTCCCATTACCTGGATTTAATGAAAAATTTTAAGTACAAACATAATTACTTGTGTTGTGGAAGGCCAATTTTCTTCCCATCACTTATCTTTATCCAATTCATTTTCATTCTGTATCATTTCAAAACCTCATCAAATTCGTCCAGATTGTGCAGCCAAAATTAAACATGCTCCAATCAGATGCCAAAGATCGGGTTCCTTTTCCGTGCAAGGTGCACTTTAGAAAGTAAAGTGCAATATTTGAATAAAAAGTGAGAAACCAAAATATGGATTACTACATGTAGCATGGTTGAATGTTTAAATGTTACACTCTATGCTCTAAAGTGCATCCTGCATGGCAAAGAGCCGGATACCACCACCATTGGTATTTCTATTGGAGTTAATGTGGAAGAAATTTGTTGAATTTTGGAAAGAAATGGAATGAGAATGAATGTATGATTGTGGGGAAAATAAAATAAAAAACCAAATGACAAATTTATGTGATTTTAGAAGTGCATTTTTGCCTTTTAAGAAATAAGGGAAACAAAAAGAGATTAATAGAAAACCTTCCATAGACCATCACTAGCAAGTATCAAAAGCTCAATATTTGGGTTAATATCGGCATACTGGATGTCAGGATCCGATCGCAGATGTGTTTTGAGGTTTCTGTCTCCAAATGCTCGCGAAACTGCAAGCTGCCCATTCACCCTTGCAACATCTCCTGATATGATCCACACACAAATAAATTACAACAAAAATGAATAAGACTCAAACATAAAGTAGTGACACTATTAGGATGCGAGTGTGCATTGCCAAATATTTGGTCTCTCCTCAACATGTAAACCTTGGAACAAAATTGAATTATCAAAATGAGAGGCATGTTGCACTGGCAGCACAATATGTCATAACACACTGGCATAGAAGCCAAGTTTAGAATTCCATTTGCTACATCACTTGTCAATACAATTCTAGATCACTATGACGGATGTTTTAGCATCCCCTATGCAATTCTTGAAATTGGATGGTCAAACTAAATAAAATAGGATGCACAATCCCTTCCATCAACATTCAGATTACTTAGAGTATTGGCCTCAAAATGTCAAACACATGTCAGATACATAATTGAGAAGATATTTCTAATTCCAAAAGACAGCAACTTATTGTTTCATTCAATTCATCCTTTCCATTTCTAATGAATGCATTGCATACAGTGAAATCAGAAATACTCCCCATATCACTCATTCATATCATAATTTTAATTTGAGAAGGCACAAGACATGAGTTACAATCTCCCCCACAAGAATATTGTAATACAAAAAAATGCAACTGAGATATCATAGAAAACACAAAAATCAGCACTGAATATCAGTAGCAACAAAGCATAGAAATCAGGGTTAGTTGAAGAACCTGGCATGTTTGAGACAAAGCCACCTCTGTTCTCAATGCTGCCCCGCTCAGTATTAGGTTCATGGTCAGTAGTCATCTGTACAGCCACCCCTCCCCTTGACAGAACTGCTCGTGAATCTCCAACATTGGCTACCCATAATTTCTGACTATTTATAAGAATTGCAGTCACAGCAGTTGACCCTCCTCGTCCCAAATCAGGACTGTGAGAAAGAATTGCTTGATCTGTTGTCTCATAAGCTTTAGAAATAGACATGAACGGATCTTCCCAAAAGTCCTTCTGGATAATCAATCATAAATAAAATTATGGGAAAAGGAATACGAAGAATCCACACAATATTCTTTTGACAGGAAAGGTATACTACTGGTTGCATCAAGACAGTCAACCAAAGTGGATTATCTTTTTACATGGTTGATATCTGTTGCCAAAAGAGTATGGAAGTTGGCCAGTTGGGAATAGAAATAAAATTTTCAACTTATAATACTTCATTCGACATAAAATAGAAAGTGATAACACAACAACGACGACGTTATATCTTCTGTTTGATCAAACAACTTACTTCATCCAAGATATTTGAAAAAAGATGCTTTTGTAAATATGCTGGTACGCTATCTCCCAAGTGTCCATCATATATAGCAAAAAGTCCCAGCTCTTGCCCCTTGAACTGGACAAATTTCGCTACATGATAGTCCTCCATCGGGTGGTTTGCTTTCCCTTTAACAAGGCTATAGCCATACTTGGTTGTAGACTGATGGCTCTTGCCCTTTCCAGAGTTACTTGAAGAATGCCCTCCAACCACCTAAAGATATGAAAGTTCAAATACAGTTAACAGAAGTGTTTACAGGTCTTTTTTAACATATTTCAAGTTTCAACAATATGTATATTAAAGAAAACAAAAATTTTACATCCATGATTACAACCGGGAGCACGAGTATAGATATGTCAAGCCACAACCATATTTAAATGGAGAAAAACAATCCATAGTCCCCACTCAAAGTTGGACCAAACCCCACTTAGCTTCAAAAAGTGATTGATTGCTTAGAGCATTTTATCTTGCATATCATTAGACGCAAATGCCAGTTCCATCTTTACAGTGAGGGATAACAACATTTCTGAATCAGTTCTCTCATTTTATGGATTATTCAGTTCAAGAAACCAACCATATTCTCTCTCATGATGCACTAGCTTTTCATGATCGATATTTTCGGACAGCAAGTTCATAAACTCTGACATGACCTGGCCTATCTGGTATGCCCGAATCTTGGAATGGTACAACATCTCCTCTCTTACTAGGATTTTCTGTACTAAACAAGAAATACCAAACCAACAGCAGGTGCTCAAATGTAACTATTATCTATGTCTTTGTATTTCCAAGTAGCTTTTGGTGAATATATAATAACGTGTAGCTATTACCTATGCCTTCAAGTTCCCTTGTTGCCTTGTACACAAATTGTGGCAAAAGATTAACTACCATAAAACATAGCTGGGCCTTTCTTGTGTTTGTTCAGGAAAATTTTCTTTTGAGAGCTTTCAAATTTCAATAACACAAAATACATGAAGCATTCTTCCGTTTCATCCACGCACACCTTAAAATCTATGATTTACATCCCTTTTCCATAAATTTGTACAATAAATCCATGATACTTAAAAGCCGGCAACTTGTCCATATAAAGCCACTACTCAGACTCCATCTAACAGCTTATGTATTGAAAAGAATTGGTTCTTGGTAGCCATAATCACAAACAATCAACAATAATCTATATGATCCAATTCTTTCACCAAATAAGCTCAGGAAGACAAAAATCAAGGAAGTTCCAAGTCCATTCCCTATACCACCAGAACTTAATCTTCAAATAGATAAATGATACATGATATATAACCAGATCATATGCCTCCTAGGCTCTTCCATATCCTACCAAATCCCTTAAAACTTTAAGCAATAATATAAGCATAGAGATTAATTATTCTTAAGATTAAAAGAAATTAAAGTAGAAAAGTAAAATTATGATAAGAAAGCGAGAAGAATTGCTTACCCCTCTAACAGAGCTGAAGCAACAGAGACTATCCATATAATTCAGCCCCACCTCACCTTTTCCTTCTATTATTCAACATCTAATTCTTCTGCCAGTCTTCAAACCACACAAATATACAAACAGCACAGAAAACCAAAGTCAAACAAACTCCACAACTCTGAATAAACAGGAATTAGCATCAAAAGTCACAACCACCCCACCCGGATCATTCAAAACATTTTTTTTAAAGGCGGGATTTTAATTTGCAACAGCAACACCAAGATAATCAACCGGTAATCCAAAAATTCACTTCACTTACCGAAAAAAATCTAAACTTTGTGCAACAAAAATAAGTTGAAAGATCTGAGGAGCAAGTGGGTCGTCTCTAATTCTACCGTCAACTTTGAGGGGGAGAGAGACAAAGAGAAACAAAGCCAAGAACTAAAATAATAAGAAAAGGGGGATGATGGGAGTTAGAATAGGGTAAGAGAGAGAGAGAGAGACGATGGTTTTAAGAAAGAGTGAGAAAGTAACCGTCTGGAATTTGGTATGTGTGAAGAGAAAGAAGAAGTGTTCGGTGTTTGCAAGCAGCAAATAGGGGAAGTGGGGATAATACATACGTAGGTTGCCCTTATTGACTTTTTTTCTCTTCTCTCTGTGCGTGTTGATTTGTTTTTTTATTGCTGACACTGTTTGTTTGATTATTACAGCTGATTTTGAGGTTTCACTCAATTCTTTTCCGTAAAACTGAAACCTTGTCATTGCTTTTGGTTGGGTTTCTCACCCCCCCGGCCGTGTGGATCTTACCGTGGGCTCCACTCAAAAGTCGGCCGATTTTCTCTTATCAAATTAACTTCAATTTATTATTCAAAAAATTCAAGTCGATTTCAAGTTGATAATTGAAAATTTTTAAATATAAATTTAATTAAATTATTTAATAATTTTTATTTATCAATTTTATCTAAAATCAACTGCATTTGAATTTTTTTTTAATCAGTTTAATATTAA